>NC_134354.1:62312626-62612626 GCF_048569485.1 Anomaloglossus baeobatrachus
GTGTTACCAAGAATCACCACAACCGTGGGTGGCGTCACGGACAATAAATCCGCAAAACCAAACCCCTCTTCACTCACGGGCGAGGAGCGCCGCTTGAGTCCTCGGGATCCGGCCCATCGCTCGAGCCACCGAGCAGCAGCGGCCGCAGCAGCAGCGGCAGCCGGACCCGAGCAGTGGGAGAGCGCAGCGTCCCCTCCTCCGCCCGCGACACCCGTCGCCACTGCGATACCCCCAAGCCCACAGTATAACTGACCCTCCTGAGCTGTGACACCTCCTCCTCCAAGCCCACAGCATCGTCGACCCTCCCTCTACTGACCCTCCTTAGCCGCAACATCCCCTCCCCCAAGGCCGCAGCATCGCCAACCCTCTGTCCACTGACCCTCCTTAGCAGCGACACCCCCTCCTCCGAGCCCACAGCATCGCCGACTCTCCATCCACTGACCCTCCTTAGCCGCAACACCCCCTCCCCCAAGGCCGCAGCATCGCCGACCCTCTGTCCACGGACCCTCCTTAGCCGCAACACCCCCTCCTCTGAGACCGCAGCATCACCGACCCTCCGTCCACTGACCCACCTGAGCCACAACACCCCCTCCTCCAAGCCCACAGCATTGTCAACCCTATGTTTACTGACCCCACTGAGCCGCGGCATCCCACTCCTCCAAGCCCGCAGCATCGGTGACCGTGCCTCCTGAGCCGCTCCACCATCGCTGCTCCCCCCTGCTGAGCCATTATAAGGCACACTAGGATTATAAGATGGACCCCCATTTTAACATTAAAAATTTTTTTTTTTACTATTTTCCTTTTTCTAAATTTAGGGTGTGTCTTATAATCCAGTGTGTCTTACAAAACAGTCCACTCACCATCCTGGAAGTTCTTCTCTTAACTTGCTTTTTTTTAATATATACTTTTTATGCTAGAAAGTTTTAAAAATGTCGTAATTAAAGGGATTGTCAGGTACTATTTTAATTTTTTACTATGGGCCTTAGAACGTATAGACAGGTGGCTCTGCTGTTTTCCCCAAAACTAAGGGGTACTTTGCACGCTGCGTCATCGGTAGCCGATGATAGCGATGCAGAGCGCGATAGTCCCCGCCCCCGTCGCACATGCGATATCTTGTGATAGCTGCCGTAGCGAACATTATCGCTACGGCAGCTTCACATGCACTTACCTGCCCTGCGACGTCTCTCTGGCCGGCAACCCGCCTTCTTCCTAAGGGGGCGGGTCGTGCGGCGTCACAGCGACGTCACACGGCAGGTAGCCAATAGAAGCGGAGGGGCGGAGATGAGCGGGATACATCCCGCCCACCTTCTTCCTTCTGCATAGCCGGTGGAGGCAGGTAATGAGATGTTCCTCGCTCCTGTGGCTTCACACACAGCGATGTGTGCTGCCGCAGAAACGACATTTTGGATAATGCTTGAAATATAGGTCCTACTCCAAAAATAATCCCTAGTTACAATCAGTCAGCATTAGGGAAAGTCAAACTGGGCAAATTCTCAGGACCCCACTCTTTTAGGGGCGCTGAGCTTTCTATTGTGAGGTTAACACTGCTTAAGGACCTTTATATGACCTTGATGTCACCAAAGGTCTCTTAACTGTAGGAGTCTAGAGCTGAAGAGGAGACAGCCTGGTATGCATGTGCAGTGTGTGTAAACACGTGTCACATGCAGACTAGGCGTGTGCGGCCTCACTGAATGCAAAAGAATTGAGTGAGGCCTTATACGTCTATTTGGAATGTGGCCGGAAGTGTGCAAATCACATGACCACTCACTCTCGGCGCTGGCACTGGAGAATCCTCACAAGACTGCAATCATATATAGTGACTGCAGACTTTACCCCCGAGGATGGACAACCCCTTTAAGACACATTTAAGCTGGCAAATTTTTGCCCATAATTATTATCAATTAACAATTTAGAAAATTGATCAGTCCTTGGTTAAAGACTTTTTCACATGGATGCAAACAATAATGAGGACAAATGAGCAGCTGCTCGATCATCAGTGGATCTCTGCCATGTCTTTCTCAATATGGACCCCTGTGACATGGCCTATAGGGTGTGTATGGCTTTCTTAGTCCTATATTAGTTCCTGTTGGCTTAGAGAGGGATTTTACATATTCTTCATTATAATACCACACAATAGGTCAAATCCATCTATGGACACTCCCATAATCCAACTATATCCCAACAGGAAGAAATACGGATTTTTTCATCCCAAAAAGGAGTATACAGTGTCTCAATAATACAAAATTAATTTTTATTGACATTCAAATTTTAGAACAACACCACACAATTAAAATGGTAAATTGCAGTCAAAAAGTATGTGTATCAGGGTGTAGCGGTATCAATATTGCACATAATATCCAAATAAGTGTCTCATACTATATCCATATACGCATAATCTGGACTAATCAATGAATATCGCTTCAGTTTGTCAGAATATACCTGTGAAGCAGACTTCAGCACAATGGTCGCTATATGACGACCTTTGCGACCTTTGCGTAGCTCCGGGATGTTCAATGTAATGCTAATGTGTACCCATAGGACCTCCTCCCATGCTAAATCGACTCACCCCATCCGATGTTAACGCGTGTGAGCCTCGACCAATGTCAACAGTATGGCTCCACTGCGTATCACTTGGAAAAATTATGCAACAATCAAGGGATGGAGAGAGCCAAATCAGCATGAGAGGCGTGTCAAAATCCTCTAATCTACCACCAAATTTATGAATAGTATATGCATGGCCTGGGAACATATGCTATATCCAAATACATATAATAAAATTTCTTGGATAACCAAGATAATAAATGCATATAAATAAATTCAATGTGAAAGACAGATAGAGCACAGAAATCCCTATATTAGGGCTCTATTACCATTGAACAATCCCGGAAGTGTAGACACCGTGCCGAAATGTGCTTAACACAGCCCTCCTCCCATATTGGATCGCAATCACTCCATTCAATGTTGCTGTTTGTGTGCAAGTCACCCGTGCACAAATTCAACGTGCCTCTCGTGAATAGTTGTTACAGCACACATTAGATGGAGGGAGTTAGATCAGCGTAAAGGATATACGAATAAGTCCAATCGGACACTTTGGAATGTGTGCAAGGTCTCTATTGCTATATCATAATACCGCACTTAAGCGGCTTCCTAGATGTCAGCAGTAATCGCTCAATAGGAACCGGCAAGGTACAGGACCTCCGATACAATGTGCTAGCATGACATCACGGAAGTGAAGCAAAGTTACCTTAATGCGTGCACCGCCAACACCCGATCCCCGACACGTGTTTCGCTCCCGGCTTCTACAGGGGGCATGTCGGGTCACACTAGCCACAGGGGTTATATGCACTGAACCCACCTATCAGGGATCCATTGTGCGCTTGCCAAAATCCGTCACTTCCTATTGAACAAGGGAACTTCCTGCCAGGCGATAGTGGAACGCACTCTGCGTGTCAAGCACCGGATGTGTGCATCGACGCAGGAGCGTCCCCCATTCATACGCCTATTATTCAGTCCGAGGAAGATTTTGGACTCCTGCAAGCGCTCCGTCCCAAGAATATTAATTCCATCTATGCGCGTAAATCATGTCGGGCTGAAAGGAACACCACATATACATATATAAAACATAACTATTACCAAAATGCTATCACATTCCTATACAGCTATTAAGCAAATATTTATAACTAGAAGGTGGCCCGATTCTACGCATCGGGTATTCTAGAATTTACGTATTGTGTAGTTCATGTATGATTTTTGTTATATATATAGATGTTGTTGTGTGTAGTTACCAAGTGTTTGTGTAGGGCGCTGTACATGTTCTGAGTGTCGCGGGGGGTGAGAGCGGTGTTGTATGTGTGTTGCGTGTGTTGCGTTGTTTGTGGAGCGCTGTGTGTCTGTAGCGTTGTGTGTGTGTGTGTGTTGTGCGGTTTGTGTGGGTGTGGTGTGTTTTGGGGGGAGGTATGTTTTGAGCAATGTGTGTGTTGTGCAGTATGTGCGTATATTTGTGTGTGCAGCGTTGTCTGTGTGTGTGGGTGTCTGTGTAGGGCGTTGTTTGTGATTCCTAGTGTGTGTGTGTTGTGCAGTGCGCGTGTGTGTGTGTGTTGGGGGGAGGTGTGCACCTCCCATCGTGCTCCATCCCCCATGCTGCGCACCCCCCATCGTGCTGCATCCCCCATGCTGCGCACTCTCAAACGTGCTCCATCCGCCATGCTGCGCACTCCCAAACGTGGTCCATCCGCCATGCTGCGCACTCCCAAACGTGCTCCATCCGCCATACTGCGCACTCCCCATCGTGCTGCATCCGCCATGCTGCGCACTCCCAAACGTGCTCCATCCGCCATGCTGCGCACTCCCCATCGTGCTCTATCCGCCATGCTGCACACTCTCAAACGTGCTCCATCCGCCATGCTGCGCACTCCCAAACGTGCTCCATCCGCCATGCTGCGCACCCCCTATCATGCTCCATCCGCCATGCTGCGCACTCCCAAACGTGCTCCACCCGCCATGCTGCGCACTCCCAAACGTGCTCCATCCGCCATGCTGCGCACTTCCAAACGTGGTCCATCCGCCATGCTGCGCACTCCCAAACGTGGTCCATCCGCCATGCTGCGCACTCCCAAACGTGCTCCATCCGCCATGCTGCGCACTCCGAAACGTGCTCCATCCGCCATACTGCGTACTCCCCATCGTGCACCATCCGGCATGCTGCGCACTCCGAAACGTGCTCCATCCGCCATGCTGCGCACTCCCAAACGTGCTCCATCCGCCATGCTGCGCACTCCCAAACGTGCTCCATCCGCCATGCTGCGCACTCCCAAACGTGCTCCATCCGCCATGCTGCGCGCTCCCAAACGTGGTCCATCCGCCATGCTGCGCACTCCCAAACGTGCTCCATCCGCCATGCTGCGCACTCCGAAACGTGCTCCATCCGCCATACTGCGCACTCCCAAACGTGCTCCATCCGCCATACTGCGCACTCCCCATCGTGCACCATCCGGCATGCTGCGCACTCCCAAACATGCTCCATCCGTCATGCTGCGCACTCCCAAACGTGCTCCATCCGTCATGCTGCGCACTCCCAAACGTGCTCCATCCGCCATGCTGCGCACTCCCAAACGTGCTCCATCCGCCATGCTGCGCACCCCCCATCATGCTCCATCCGCTTAGGAGTGCGCAGCATGCCGGATGGTGCACGATGGGGAGTGCGCAGCATGGCGGATGGAGCACGTTTGGGAGTGCGCAGCATGGCGGATGGACCACGTTTGGGAGTGCGCAGCATGGCGGATGGACCACGTTTGGGAGTGCGCAGCATGGCGGATGGACCACGTTTGGGAGTGCGCAGCATGGGGGATGCAGCACGATGGGGAGTGCGCAGTATGGCGGATGGAGCACGTTTGCTCAGCCTCTCTCCTTCCAGCCTCCCTCAGCATCAGCCCCCCCCTCCCAGCCTTCCCCAAGATCAGCCTCTCTGCTCCCAGCCTCCTCCAGCACGCCGTGCTCCTCTGCCGACACTCACCCACACCCGATCGCATCCACTCACCCACACAACCGATCGCATCCACTCACCCACACAACCGATCGCATCCACTCACACACACAACCGATCGCATCCACTCACACACACAACCGATCGCATCCACTCACACACACACCCGATCGCATCCACTCACACACACCCGATCGCATCCACTCACACACACAACCGATCGCATCCACTCACACACACCCGATCGCATCCACTCACACACACAGACACTGACGATATTGCACATACGCGCTGATACTCACAACATCCGGGGATATCACATGCTTCTGGCCATGTGATCCTCCCGCAGGTCCTGGAAGCTCACAGCACAATATCGCCGCCGAGAAGCAAGCGATATCCCAGGATGTTGTGAGTATGTGGATGCGATGTGATGTGTGTGTGTGAGTGAGTGTGATCTGATTTGTGTGTGTGTGTGTGTGCTGTTATGTTATGTATGTTCCGCAGCTGCAGGACCTTGATGTGTGTATGTGAGTGAGTGTGATCTGATTTGTGTGTGTGTGTGTGTGTGTGTGTGTGCTGTTATGTTATGTATGTTCTGCAGCTGCAGGACCTTGATGTGTGGATGCGATGTGATGTGTGTGTGAGTGTGAGCCGGTGTACACTGGTAACTATGATACACATCGGGTAACTAAGGGACCTTAGTTACCCGATGTGTATAATGGTTACCAGCTTTCACGGCCTCCGTTAAGATCCCAGCATCGCAAGGTTATGTGTGGCGCTGCCGGGATCCTGACGGAGCCGGTGTAGAAGCAAGCGATATCCCAGCATGTTGTGATGTGTGAGGTGTGTGTGAGAGTGAGTGTGATCTGATGTGTGTGTGTGTACTCACCTGGGAGTTGCGGCTCCGTGTCAGTTGGGCCACAGCCAGCGTGCATTGCGTGAGGGGGGCGGGGCCTGCAGAGAGCCGGGGCGAGAGGCCAATCCGTGTGGGGGGCGGGGCCATGGCGAGCCCAGCGGCCAATCAGCTTTGTGTCACCGTAAGGACACAATTTCGGAGCATGACAGACAGACAGACAGACAGATAGACAGACAGACAGACAGACAGAATAAGGCAATTATATATATAGATACATGGTCCTCCTCTTCAAGCCCGATATTTCATTCATACTCCAAGAAAGAGAATATAGTCCCATCCTGGATAGGTCCAATAAGTTCTCAATTTCATCATTTCATCATGGAACCATCATCATTAAGGTGGGTACAGATTATGGTATGCAAATATGCAATTTATCTACGAAAAATTAAAACACAAATACATGAATACTCACTATAAACACATCCTGCATGCATGCCCTTCCCCGCTAACCAATAACCCAACATGAAAAATAAAACAATATACAAATTTAAAAAAGATAAAAGACCACGGATTGACCAGGAGACAGAGAAAAGGTCCACCAAGCATCTACATAGGATCTACAGGAACGCCCCGAATCCAAGGGTCTCATTGAGACCCTGTGGATTCAGTGTACCCAACCTGAAGATCCACCGACTCTCCACCCTCGCCAGAATTTTACTTAAATCACCCCCCCTTATGCCCAATTCCACCTGATCAATTGCTTTTACTTTAAGGGCATGAGGGTTACTGTTGTGCATTTCTTTGAAATGACGTGGGAGCGTCTTGAGTTGAGTGTTATCTTCCACCGTTTTTGCTTTCGCAATGTCCCTACAATGTTCACGTATGCGAACCTTGAATTCACGGGTCGTAAGACCCACGTACAGCTTTTTACAAGGGCATTCACCTACATAGATAACCCCCTTCGAGGAACAAGTTAGACGTTTCCGTATATCAAACTGTTTGGTACCATCAAAATTGGAGAAAGTTCTCGATTTAACGCAGTTGGCACAGGCCTTACAAAGGCCACATGGGAAGAAGCCCTGATCCGATACCGGTATCTCCTTTTTGTTTATTTTCTCCCGGTCAAAATGGCTATATACCAATATATCCCTAAGGCTTTTCGATCTACATGCTGTAATAAGGGGTTTAGGAGGGAGAAACTTCCTTATAATAGGGTCTGATTGTAAGATCCCCCAATGCTTAATCATTATTTCCCTCATCTCCATCCATTTGTTATGGTATGTGGTGATGAATCGTATAGGTTCTTTCTTCTCCATACCACCACTTCTTCCAACCTCTTGACTCCTGGGAAATAGCAAGATATTCCTTGGGGTATGTACAGCCCGTTGAAAACCCTTCCGGATCATTTTTTTACTGTAGCCTCTTTCTCTAAACCTATTGGCCAGTTCCCCTGATTGTCTTTCAAACGATTCTTGATCTGAACATATACGTTTGGTTCTCAGAAACTGGCCCACAGGTATCCCTGAGATTACTGATTTAGGATGCGAAGAAGAAGCATGCAGCAGACTGTTAGTAGCCGTGCTCTTTCTAAAGATGGAAGTTGAGAGAAAACCATCATCTCTAGTTTGAATTAGAATATCAAGGAAGTCAAGTTCCCTCCCTTGTTTGAATGTTAATTTGATGTTTAACTGATTATCATTAAGTGATCGCATCACTTGATCAAGACCATCGGGGGGGCCATCCCAGATAAACAGTACATCGTCGATGTATCGCATCCAATTGAGGATGCAACTACACCCCGGGATGGTCTCCCCCAGAAAAATATCCCGCTCCCACGCCCCCAAAAAAAGGTTCGCATACGAGGGGGCGCAAGCCGCCCCCATCGCAGTTCCCTGTGTTTGCAAAAAGAATTTTTGATCGAATGTAAATACGTTATGCGTGAGTACAAACTCCAATAGCAACAATAACAATTCAATCATAGGTTTTTCGATGCTACTATTGTTGAGGAAATATGAGACTGCTCGCAGTCCGTCCGCATGCTTGATAGACGTATATAAGGACTCGACGTCGGCCGTGACCAACGTCATACCTGGTCCCAACTGTATGCCATCCAGCCTACACAAGGCCGACGTCGTGTCCCTAATGAATGATGGTAATTCACCGACCAATGGCTGCAGGTAGTGGTCAATGATGCTGCAGACGACTTCACACAGTCCCCCATTTCCCGCCACAATAGGCCTACCCGGCGGATCAGTTATGCTCTTGTGTACCTTCGGTATCAAGTAGAATGTTGCTAACCTAGGGTGCAATTTCTTGATGTAGTCCACTAATTTCTTGGGTACCACTCCCTGTCCAAAGCCTGCTTCAATAATAGATAATAACTCCTCCTTAAACAGAGGGAGAGGGTTGGTGGTCAATCTCTTGTAACATTGCTTCTTGTTAAGTAATTTGTAAGCTTGGCGCTCATACATAGTGGTAGGCCATATCACTATGTTCCCGCCTTTATCGGCGGGCTTGAACACAACATCATCCCATGTCTGTAACTCCATCAACGCTGCCCTTTCTCCTTTAGTTAAATTCGAAGGACCAAAAGGTCCTGTGAATTTTTGCTGAAATTCCTGTGTAACCATACGTGTAAATATTTCTATGGCTGGGCACGAGTTGAAGGCCGGGAATTTGGTGGATTTATTTAAAAGATCATGCGGAAACGCACTCACCATCTGTGATTGACTCTCCTCTTCCAATGATTCCAGAATAGCCAAAGCTTCCTCCTCCCGTGTGGACCACTGATCTTGGGATTGTTCTGTTCTGCTATATAAACGTCTAAAAAATAATTTCCTCGCAAACATGTGCAAATCCTTTACGGATGTGACTGGATCTGCCAAACAAGTGGGAGAGAATGATAAGCCTTTACTCAGAAGCAATATCTGTAATTCCGTCAAATTATGCTGAGAAAGATTAATCACCTTAAGTTGTTGCTGGTTTTCCACATTGTCTCTATTAAAAATATCATATGGGCGCTTAGTGAATTTTTGTTTGTTCCTTGAACGTGTGTTCACCCCGTGGCTACGGTCCATGGATGCATTACTGCTTGCAATGCTAGATGACATCGACTGCACCGATGAACTCCTAGATCGATCCTTTCCCTGCGTAAGACCCTGCTGTACGTGGGTCTTACGACCCGTGAATTCAAGGTTCGCATACGTGAACATTGTAGGGACATTGCGAAAGCAAAAACGGTGGAAGATAACACTCAACTCAAGACGCTCCCACGTCATTTCAAAGAAATGCACAACAGTAACCCTCATGCCCTTAAAGTAAAAGCAATTGATCAGGTGGAATTGGGCATAAGGGGGGGTGATTTAAGTAAAATTCTGGCGAGGGTGGAGAGTCGGTGGATCTTCAGGTTGGGTACACTGAATCCACAGGGTCTCAATGAGACCCTTGGATTCGGGGCGTTCCTGTAGATCCTATGTAGATGCTTGGTGGACCTTTTCTCTGTCTCCTGGTCAATCCGTGGTCTTTTATCTTTTTTAAATTTGTATATTGTTTTATTTTTCATGTTGGGTTATTGGTTAGCGGGGAAGGGCATGCATGCAGGATGTGTTTATAGTGAGTATTCATGTATTTGTGTTTTAATTTTTCGTAGATAAATTGCATATTTGCATACCATAATCTGTACCCACCTTAATGATGATGGTTCCATGATGAAATGATGAAATTGAGAACTTATTGGACCTATCCAGGATGGGACTATATTCTCTTTCTTGGAGTATGAATGAAATATCGGGCTTGAAGAGGAGGACCATGTATTATAAATATTTGCTTAATAGCTGTATAGGAATGTGATAGCATTTTGGTAATAGTTATGTTTTATATATGTATATGTGGTGTTCCTTTCAGCCCGACATGATTTACGCGCATAGATGGAATTAATATTCTTGGGACGGAGCGCTTGCAGGAGTCCAAAATCTTCCTCGGACTGAATAATAGGCGTATGAATGGGGGACGCTCCTGCGTCGATGCACACATCCGGTGCTTGACACGCAGAGTGCGTTCCACTATCGCCTGGCAGGAAGTTCCCTTGTTCAATAGGAAGTGACGGATTTTGGCAAGCGCACAATGGATCCCTGATAGGTGGGTTCAGTGCATATAACCCCTGTGGCTAGTGTGACCCGACATGCCCCCTGTAGAAGCCGGGAGCGAAACACGTGTCGGGGATCGGGTGTTGGCGGTGCACGCATTAAGGTAACTTTGCTTCACTTCCGTGATGTCATGCTAGCACATTGTATCGGAGGTCCTGTACCTTGCCGGTTCCTATTGAGCGATTACTGCTGACATCTAGGAAGCCGCTTAAGTGCGGTATTATGATATAGCAATAGAGACCTTGCACACATTCCAAAGTGTCCGATTGGACTTATTCGTATATCCTTTACGCTGATCTAACTCCCTCCATCTAATGTGTGCTGTAACAACTATTCACGAGAGGCACGTTGAATTTGTGCACGGGTGACTTGCACACAAACAGCAACATTGAATGGAGTGATTGCGATCCAATATGGGAGGAGGGCTGTGTTAAGCACATTTCGGCACGGTGTCTACACTTCCGGGATTGTTCAATGGTAATAGAGCCCTAATATAGGGATTTCTGTGCTCTATCTGTCTTTCACATTGAATTTATTTATATGCATTTATTATCTTGGTTATCCAAGAAATTTTATTATATGTATTTGGATATAGCATATGTTCCCAGGCCATGCATATACTATTCATAAATTTGGTGGTAGATTAGAGGATTTTGACACGCCTCTCATGCTGATTTGGCTCTCTCCATCCCTTGATTGTTGCATAATTTTTCCAAGTGATACGCAGTGGAGCCATACTGTTGACATTGGTCGAGGCTCACACGCGTTAACATCGGATGGGGTGAGTCGATTTAGCATGGGAGGAGGTCCTATGGGTACACATTAGCATTACATTGAACATCCCGGAGCTACGCAAAGGTCGCAAAGGTCGTCATATAGCGACCATTGTGCTGAAGTCTGCTTCACAGGTATATTCTGACAAACTGAAGCGATATTCATTGATTAGTCCAGATTATGCGTATATGGATATAGTATGAGACACTTATTTGGATATTATGTGCAATATTGATACCGCTACACCCTGATACACATACTTTTTGACTGCAATTTACCATTTTAATTGTGTGGTGTTGTTCTAAAATTTGAATGTCAATAAAAATTAATTTTGTATTATTGAGACACTGTATACTCCTTTTTGGGATGAAAAAATCCGTATTTCTTCCTGTTGGGATATATATTCTTCATTATGTGGCAGTTCACACAGTGATTTTCTCTGTAGAGCTCCTCGTCTGATTGTAAGTTGTGTTGTCGATTCTTTTGGAACTTTTATTCTTCTAAGCAGAATCCTTCTTGTCTGGACGCCGTGTCCCGTAGTAAAGATACTGTATTATGTCGCAGTGAGTCAGACCTCAGTGGACATTAGTGCGAGTCTTCATTAACATTCCTATGTGTTTTGCTTGTTGTAGTGAATCACATAATACTGCCAGATTACTGAGAAAAAAATATATCCTCCCTTGTGTATATCAAATGTCTTCTGGTGTTTCCAGGCTATATAGAGCTCCGGACAGCGCTCTACGCCCTTCTCTTGCAGTGTCAGGCCTCATTCAGGTGTCCATTCTTTATGTATGAGTTCTGTCTGTTTTTCACGGTTAGCACTCGTCCTGTAAGTAGTAAATGCGATCATTCACATGCCGTTGATTTTCCGCACAAAAATCGAAAATGCATATCTATGGGACCTGTGAAGAACATCGGTCAGCAGTCGACTGCCATCTGAGTGAGGTCCAATTTTCACAGACTGTTAGGTAAAGAAAGCAGGTAGATTTTTTTAACCCTTTCATGACCTATGATGTTCCCAATTCATAATGGTTTGGAAGGGGTTTCTGACCTATGACGTACCCCATTCATCATGGTTTGGAAGGGATTCCTGACCAATGACGTACCCCATTCATCATGGTTTGGAAGGGGTTTCTGACCTATGACGTACCTCATTCATAATGGTTTGGACAGGGTTCCTGACCTATGACGTACCCCATTCATAATGGTTTGGATGGGGTTTCTGATCTATGACGTACCCCATTCATCAAGGTTTGGAAGGGGTTCCTAACCTGTGACGTACTCCATTCATAATGATTTGGAAGGGGTTCCTGACCAATGACGTACCCCATTCATCATGGTTTGGAAGGGGTGCCTGACCTATGACGTACTCCATTCATAATGGTTTGGAAGGGGTTCATGACCAATGACGTACCCCATTCATAATGGTTTGGAAGGGGTTCCTGACCAATGACGTACCCCATTCATAATGGTTTGGAAGGGGTTCCTGATCTATGACGTACCCCATTCATCAAGTTTGGAAGGGGTTCCTAACCTGTGACGCACTCCATTTATAATGGTTTGGAAGGGGTTCCTGACCAATGATGTACCCCATTCATCATGGTTTGGAAGGGGTTCCTGACTGTTGATGTACCCATTCATAATGGTTTGGAAGGGGTTCATGATCAATGACATACCCCATTCATCATAGCTTGGAAGAGGTTCCTGACCTTTGACGTATGTGGTATGTCATGGCGATCGCACGGGCACTTGGCATGCACGATCGGCCCTGGGACTGCAGCTTATGTAATAGCTGAGACTCAGCTTTCACAGCGAAGAGTGGCTGTTTAACCCCCTAATTGCTACGGTCAATAGCAATCGCAGCATTTAGGAGTCTGAGAAAGGAAGGGAGCTCCTCTTGCAAGCGACCTGGACCCTTGCTACTTTATCATGAGGGCCAATTGTTGCAGATCTTCAAGACGACCTCTGGGGCAGCCAGCTACAACAAGCCTATTAGACCATGCCAGAAGCATAGTCTAAAAAGCTTCTGTCAGTGTAAATGTGACGCCCCTGAATCTATCAGTGTGTCACAGGGAACTGCACTCCTTTCTCTTATAATGCAGAGCTCACCCCCATGTATCTGGGATCCTAACTGTTGGTATTGCTTCCATCAGCATTCAAATCCTAACCACACCTCACACCACACCCCGTCAGGCACACCAGTTGGTGGTCTAGCTGGAACAGGGCCACCCGCCTAGGGGTCAGGCAGACTGGTGGGAGGGAGGAAGTCAGCTTAGACTCAGTTCAGTAGTAGCTCCCAAAAAGTGAGGAGCTGGGAGTTGGACTTTTGGTTAGGACGCAGGCAGTGGTCTGGGACCGGAGGAGTCGGAGACCCGGTCGCAGGGTATTGGAGAAGGGTGCCCAGACTTAGTTTTGGAGAACGGTCAGCAGCGGAAAATCCAGTAACTGGACTGGTACCGAGCACGGCAGGGTACAGGACCCTAGATCAGGGAGTAGCTTCACGCAACCTGGTAACTCACCTGTGGAGGATAGTCTCTCTATGAACTGTCCCCAAGAGCTCAGAGATTGAAGGCAACAACACAACGAGAGGTATAGGGCTTTCCAGCTTATGCAGCCTGCAAAGATCCCAAGTGTCAGCCATCAAGAGCACAGCTCCTCTGTCTAACGATAGGGAGCAGGACCCCGACCACTTCAGGCCGAGGGGTCATTCAGAAACATCTAAAATACATGTGCATGGAGACAGGATTCGGACCACTAGCGTTACCAATGGAGATGGATACCCGGATGAGCTCCCCCAGAGTGACAGCGGCACCCAGAGACTTGGTTTACTCATGTGTCAGAGTCTACTTAATGGTCGCATCAACATCCACACGGCCTGAGTGAGTACGCTGCTCTCCCCTGCGTCCTGCCTGCCACATAGCCTGCACCACACTTCCCTACATCATCAATCCATCCAGAGTCCCGGGGTCTCCCCTACCCGTGGATGGAACACCATCTGGCTTCCCCACTCCATATCCCCCGGGTACTCTCATCGGCAGCAGCGGTACTCCCCTTACCGCGCACCACGGGTGGCATCACGAACTCTCCCCTTGTAAATACTCCCCCTTTTCATTTGAAGTGGCTGCTAGCCCCTGGGTCCGGAGACCCTCGAGCAACAGTGACCCCGGATCCGAGCAGTGCGACTGCTGCAGGGGCGGCAGACCTCAAATTTCTGGCGTCACGAACAGGGTCGGACTGGGCCCACTAACCTGGGTGACGTGCGCCTTGGAAAATCCGAACTGCGGTGTTGAAAGTCTGTTCCCACCATTTTCCGCCATCTTTGGTGCCTATAGAGGACAACTACACCATCTTCTCGATCAAAAGCGCATGAAGCCAAAGCGCCGCCCCTTGTCCTGAGAGCGCAGCATAAGCTGGAGTGCTCGCTGCCGAAAACCAAGGGGGTGTAGCGTGATGTAACAGCGGAAGTGGTTCAGGGACGCCAGGACTCTGCCATAAAGTTCCTGGGACTCTGAGAGACAAGATGTCGGAGCAACGTGACCGGTCGGCAGAAGGAGCTACTCCCGGGACGGCTGCCTGGATCGAGATGAGGAGTGTGGCCGCGGCGGTGCAAGCCTGCGAGATGGAAACCCTGTGTGTGGAGCTGGTATCAGAAGCCCAGTTCCGGTTGATCCGGCCTACCCGGCCGCGGAACCCGGTCTGCCCCCGGCCATCGCCACCATCATACTGCCTCCTCTGCCCTCAACTAAAGCTGCCGCTGAGACACCGCCCGCAACACCAGTGGTGGAACTCCCGAGCCCCGCGGAGGACGACCAGGCTGCGGATGCCGATCAAGTTGTTCCGGCCCCCATTGCCTCAGACACGGAGGAGATGGAGGAAGAGATGGATTCAGGCTCCAGTACACCTGGAAGCCGCCTGGGTTCCACGCTTTGGAGGAAACGGCTACCGGGTCTCCCTGGCAGCACGGTTGGTGTCAGAGTTAGTGGTGATGGAGGTGGAAGAGGAGTCCACCTTGGATGATGAGTCCCCGGCTGATACTATTGATGTTGTGGTACCCATATGTCGCCTCTGCGGCCTGCCAGGGCACTTTGCTAGAGTGTGCCCAGGGAACGCCCAACACCCAGGAGCCAGAACCAGTTCTTAGGAGCAGCAGTGGTAGCTGAACCCGGATAGCTACCCACAAGTGTATTAAAAAGGTTGAGAAATGGTGATTTGGACTTGCCACCCTTGTTGAACGTTCTCCAGTGTTATGTTCAAGCGGAGAAGGCCGTCGTAGACCGGTCACAGAGTACTCGGTGGAGGGTGACAGGAGAGCTAATGCATGCAGTATAGATTGTGTCATTCTTGTTGAACCTTTTTCCCATGCTCCGTTGAAGGTAAAAAGGCCATCTGGTTCTTGGATGGTGCGATGCTGGTAGACGGTACTAGGGGCCCTTGGTGGAGGTTGGCGCAAATAGGTAACGGCTAACAGGTTACTCAGGACAGTTACCAGAGCCGTCTTCTGCACCTGCAGGACTTAAACGCTGTCACCATGAGCTACTAAGGTGCCTGGAAAAAGGGTGCCCACCAGGATTAGAGGTGGCACCAAGGATCCAGGTTGTTTGGGTGACGGGTTGAAGGGAGAGGGACAATGGAAATGGACTGTCGCAGGAAAGGGCTGCAGCAGAGTAGGCTGAGCCACCAACTACCGCTACAACCGGTAGCATTCCCCGTTGTTCTAAGTAAATGAACTTTGAGAGTTACGTAACTTTTAAGCACTGTGTCTCACCTGTGTGGGATAAATAAGTATGCATAATTTGTTATTCTTTCTTTCAGTTAAAAAAATAAATAAAAACTCTGGGTGTCCTGTAGCTCGGGGACGAGCTACGTTTAACCAAGGGGGAATGTGATGCCCCTGAATCTATCAGGGTGTCACAGCGAACTGCACTCTTTTCTCATATGGTGCAGAGCTCACCCCCCATGGTTCTGAGATCCTAACTGTTGGTATTGCTTCCATCAGCATTCAAATCCTAACCACACCTCACACCACACCCTGTCAGGCACACCAGTGGGTGGTCTAGCTGGAACAGGGCCACCCGCCTATGGGTCAGGCAGACTGGTGGGAGGGAGGAAGTCAGCTTAGAGTCAGTTCAGTAGTAGCTCCCAAAGAGTGAGGAGCTGGGAGTTGGAGCTCCCTGTGGGACTTTTGGTTAGGTCGCAGGCAGTGGTCTGGGACCGGAGGAGTCGGAGACCCGGTCGCAGGGTATTGGAGAAGGGTGCCCAGACTTAGTTTTGGAAAACGGTCGGCAGCAGAAAATCCAGTAACCAGACCGGTACCGAGCATGGCAGGGTACAGGACCCTAGATCAGGGAGTAGCTTCACGCAACCTGGTAACTCACCTGAGGAGGAAAGTCTCTCTATGAACTGTCCCCAAGAGCTCAGAGATTGAAGGCAACAACACAACGAAGGGGATAGGACTTTCCAGCTTATGCAGCCTACACTTCCCTACATCATCAATCCATCCAGAGTCCCGAAGTCTCCCCTACCTACCCGTGGAGGGAACACCATCTGGCTGTCCCACTCCATCTCCACCGGGTATTCCCATCGGCAGCGGCAGTAGTCCCCTTACCGCGCACCATGGGTGGCGTCACGAACTCTCCCCTTGTAAATACTCCCCCTTTTCATTTGAAGTGGCAGCGAGCCCCCAGGTCCGGAGACCCTCGAGACACAGCGACCCCGGATCCGAGCAGGGCGACTGCTGCAGGGGCGGCACATAAAACTGACAGGTATAATCCATTGCAATGCTTGTACTGTACATTGCAATGGAATATATCAGTAATCAAAGTAATAAAAGTTAAAGTCCCAGAGAGGGACTAAGTAAAAAAGAATTAAATAAAAGTAAAAAGAAATTGTAAAAATATTTTTAATTGATCACAATATAAAGAACAAAAAAAATGTGTATATTTATGTAAAAATGGTATCACTGAAAACATCATCTTGTCAAGCAAAAAAATAAGCCAATAAACAGCTCCATCAGCAGAGAAATAATACAGCTATAGCTCTTAGAATACAACAATGCAAAAACAACTTTTTTTTAAAAAAAAAATTGGTCTTAAGGTGTAAAAGCGACAAAACATCAAAAAAACAACATAAATGTGGTATCGCTGTAATTGTATGGCCCTAAGGCATAAAGCTGTTTTATCACTTTTACGACATAGTGAATAGCGTAAAAAAAAATACTAAATTGCTCGTTCTTCTTGATTCTGCCTTAAAAAAGCAGAATAGAAAGTGATTAAAAAATATTATATGGCACAAAATGGTACAATTAACAACTCCAAATCATGCCGTAAAAAAACAAGCCCTCATATGAGTATATCGTCAAAAAAAAACTATAGTCTTCAAAATCCAGTGATTCAAAAAAATCTTTATTTTGTAAAAAAGCATTTTTATTGTGATAGTAGCCAAACCTAAAAAAAAAAATATATAAACCTGGTATTGCTGTAATTATACTGACCGGGGGGCAAAGCCGCCTAATCACTTATGCCACAAGGTGAATGGCGTATAAATAGTAATAAAGTTAATTCTGCTGTTGATTTGTACATTCTGCCTTCCAAAGATCGCATTACAGCGCAGCTCACATTTATCCTGTGCTCTACGCTGAGCGTTTACATTGGAAATTACATGTAAATCTCTGAAAAATGTGATTCAGACAATATTTCTAATGGAAAGTTCACTGTAATGAGAAAGAGGGAGTCACTTTGGCCTCACATCTTGCTTGTGGTCCAGCGGTGTCCATATTTTTATATGTCTCTTTAGGCGCACACAAAAGTGCGGTCAACGACAGTTTTGTGCACCTTTGAAAAGACGGACACCGCCGAACAAAGGCCAGTTTGGAGTAACTCTGTTGCCTCATTATAGTGATGGGATCCATCGGGGTTTTCACCTGAATCAAGTATTTTGTAGATGTAGATGGGAATCCTGATGTAAGTGCTCAGCATTGAGCACAGGATAAATGTGAACTGAACCAAAATGTTCTGTAACCAAAATTGCCACAAAGAGCATTCAACTCAACCCACAAAAACACAAGTCCCCATTGAGGTTCGCCATCTGTTTGCAGAAAAATAGGGGACTTCCTCGTTACTGGTAACACAAAAGAACTGGAAAAGCACTATAGCTCCCCCCCCCCAATAAAAGAAATCCAGCAAAATCTGAACTCCAAAATCCAAGTGCCCCCTCCCTGCCAAGCACCACAATGTGCCTAAACATCCACATGTTTGGCATTGTTGTAGTGAGAAAGCTTGCTGAATTTATGGGGTGTGTGTCTCCAGAAGCATGAGCTGGGCACAATGTACCAGAACTACAATGTACTGGGCATTACAAGGGCTTATTTGCAATATTTAATTCTGCAACATTCACTGTATTTAACTCCTTATTTATTTTTCTGGGACAAAATCGCCAATACATCCATAGATGAATTCCTGAAGAGTTGTAATTTTCAAAATGTGGTCACTTGAGGGGGTTTCTGCTGTTCTGGCACTTGGAGGCTCTGCAAATGAAGTCCGCAAACTATTCTAGGAAAATCTGTGTTTCAAAATTCGCCTTCCCTCCTGAGCCTTGTGCTGTGGCCAAACAGTACTGTACAATTACATCTGGGCTATTGGCACGTTCAGGAGAAATTGTGTAACATATTATGGGACCTTTTTTTTTTATCTATTTCCCTTGTGGCAATTGGAAGTCTGGGGTTAAAACAACATTTTAGTAGTAAAAATTAAATTATTTTTTTTCTTCACATCCCAAAAGTATAACATTTTGTGACACACCTGTGATGTAAATAAGATCGCTGCACCCCTAGTTGCATTAATTGAGAGGTGTAGTATATAAAATGGAGTCACTTGTGGGGGGTCTGCTTTTAAGACTCCTCAGGGGCTCTGCCAATGCGACATGGCACCTGCAAACCATGCCAACTAAATCTGAACTCTAATATGGCACTTTTTCCCTTCTGAGCTTTGCACTGTGCTTCAAAAGTAGTTTTTAACCACATATGGGGTATTGGCGAACTCAGGAGAAATTGTATAACTAATTCTTTGGCCCATTATCTCCATTTACCCTTTTTCAAAAATAAAACTTTGTCAATGTCATACAAGTCCGTGAATCACCAGTGTGTTAAAATTGCTTACTAAATGCCGAGATGAATTACGGAGAGGTGTAGTTTCTCAAATGGGGTCACTTGTGGGGGATTTCCACTGTTTAGGCATACCAGGGGCTCTCCAAATGTGACATAGTGTCCGCTAATGATTGCAGACAATTTTGCACTCCCAAAGTCAATTGGCACTCCTTCCCTTCTGAGCCCAGCCTTTCACCCAAATAATAGTTTTCCACCAAAAATAGAGTATCGGCATACTCTGTTGAAATTGCACAACAAATGTTATGGTGTTTTTTCTCTTGTTACCCATGTGAAAATGCAAAATGTGGGGTTAAAGCAACATTTTTTTGGTAAAAATATAATTAATTATTTTCATTGCTCAATGTTATAAAATTTTGTGAAGCACCTGAGGGTTCAAGATGCTCACCAAACATCTAGATAAATTCCTTGATGTGTATAGTTTCCAAAATATGGTCACTTGTGAGGGTTTACACTGTTTAGGCACATCAGGGGTTCTGCAAATGCAACATGGCATCTGCTAACGATTCCAGATGATTTTACTTTAAAAAAATAATCAAATGGCGATTGTTCCCTTCCGAGCCCTGCCGTGTGCTCAAACATTAGTTTTCCACCACATATGAGGTATCAGCGTACTCAGGAGAAATTGCACAACAAATTGTATGGTGCATATTCTCCTGTTACTCTTGTAAAAATGCATAATTTGCGGGAAAAAGTAAAATTTTCATTTTTTTCCTTCCACATTTCTTTAGTTCCTGTGAAGCACCTAAAGGGTTAGTAAACTTCTTGGATGTGGTTTTGAGCAGTGTGAGGGGTGCAGCTTTTACAATGGGGTCACTTTTGAGTATTTTCTGTCACCTAGGCCTCTCAAAGTCACTTTAAATGTGATGTGGTCCATAAAATAAAATTGGTTTTGAAAAAGTATAGAAACCTTTTGTGTGGCCAAGAGGAGTCCTGAGAGCCACATATGGGGGAGAGCTAATGACTAAAACCTTTTATTGTAGTGGTCCTAGCTATTAATGCACGGCAGCTGTGTATGTATTGAGATTTTACTTTTTTTCCTTACAGTTGTATTAAAAAGTGCACACGGCTACATATTTAATGTCTTTTTCAGGCCAGACTATAGCACACCTAGTCAAGCTTAGCTTATCCCGATGGGGAATTTTTACACAAATTATTTAGTTTATATGAACGTTCTTCATCTCTCTCTATTGTATAACTTTAACAGCTGTGACTGATTTTCCTGCAGATGCAATTTTTTCTAAATTAATCAAAATTTGGCTTTGTTTAATATGCAGCCATAAAGTAATAAATGGGATTGCCATAAATTATTGGACACTGATTTTTCCAGAAAGGAAAAAATGCATAATTTAATTACTTAGGGAAAATCATAGCTGTAGGACTACGCGTAATATCATGATTAAAAGAGGTTGGCCACTACTTTTACATTGATGGCTTATTCCTAGGATAGGTCATTAGTGTCTGATCGGCCGGGGTCATCAATGTCTGATCGGCCGGGGTCATCAATGTCTGATCTGATCAGCCGAGGTCATCAGTGTCTGATCGGCCGGGGTCATCAGTGTCTGATTGGCCAGGGTCATCAATGTCTGATCAGCCAGGGTCATTAGTGTCTGATCAGCCGGGGTCATCAATGTTCTGATCAGCTGGGGACATCAGTGTCTGATCAGCCGGGGTCATCAGTATCTGATCAGCTGGGGTCATCAATGTCAAATCAGCCGAGGTCATCAGTGTCTGATCGGCCGGGGTCATCATTAGTGTCTGATTGGCCGGGGTCAACAATATCTGATCGGCCGGGGTCATCAGTGTCTGATCGGCCAGGGTCATCAATGTCTGATCAGCCGGGGTCATCAGTGTCTGATCAGTCGGGGTCATCAATGTTCTGATCAGCCGGGGACATCAGTGTCTAATCAGCCGGGGTCATCAGTATCTGATCACCCGGGGTCATCAATGTCTGATTAGCCGGGGTCATCAGTGTCTGATCAGCCGGGGTCATCAGTGTCTCATTGGCTGGGGTCATCAATGTCTGATCAGCCGGGGTCATCAATGTCTGATCAACCGGGGTCATCAATGTCTGATCGACCGGGGTCATCAATGTCTGATCGGCTTGAGCCATCAATGTCTGATAAGCCTGGGTCATCACTGTCTGATCGGCCAGGGTCATCAGTGTCTGATCAGCCAGGGTCATCAGTGTCTGATCGGCCGGGGTCATCAATGTCTGATCAGCCGGGGTCATCAATGTCTGATCAGCCGGGGTCATCAATGTCTGATCAGCCGGGGTCATCAGTGTCTGATCGGCCTGGGTCATCAGTGTCTGATCGGCCCGGGTCATCAGTGTCTGATCGGCCTGGGTCATCAGTGTCTGATCGGCCGGGGTCATCAGTGTCTGATCGGCCGGCGTCATAGTTACATAGGATGAAAAAGCCCTAGGTCCATCTAGTTCCGCCTTCCTCCACCAATTATACATTTTGTCACTAAATCATTTATAACCAACAATGTTGTGTGTACTGAGGAAATCATCCAGCTCTTTTTTAAAAGCGGTTATAGTATCAGCCATTACTACCTCTTGTGGTCGGCATTCCACAGTCTGACTGCTCTAACTGTAAAGAACCCTTTCCTATTTAGCTGTCGGAATCGCTTTTCTTCCACACGCAGTGAGTGCCCCCTGGTCCTTAGTATTGTCTTTGGAAGGAATAAGTCATGTGCCAGTCCTTTATATTGACCACACATGTATTTATACATATAAATGAGATCTCCTCTGAGACGTCTTTTTTCTAAGCTAAACAAGTCCATCTTTTTCAACATCATATGGGAGGCCTTCCATTCCTTGTAGTAGTCTAGTTACCCGCCTTTGAATTGACTAACTTCTGAATGTCCTTTTTAAAATGTGGAGCCCAAAACTGGATCCCATATTCTAGATGTGGCCTTACAAGTGATTTATAGAGGGGTAACAATACGTTGGGATCACGGGATCTAATCTCTCTTTTTATACACCCTAAAATGTTGTTTGCTTTAGCTGCTGCTTGACATTGAGTGCTGCTGCTCAGCTTACTTGTAACCAGATTCCCCAAGTCCTTCTCCTGTTCTGTAGTCCCGAGTTTACTTCCATTTAATGTATACGCAGTTATAGGATTACTCCGTCCTAGATGCATTACTTTTCATTTTCAACATTGAATGTTATTTGACAAGTGTCTGCCCATTCTGACATCTTATCCAGATTGTTTTGTAATATTATACTATCAAGATCAGTTTTTAATATCCTACATAGTTTGGTGTTATCACCAAAGACTGATACTTTACTCTCAACTGCATCCACCAGGTCATTACTAAAGGTTGGCCAATACTTTTACATTGATGATCTATCCTTAAGATAGGTCATCAAGGTATGATCGGCAAGGGTCCAACACCCGGCACCCCCTCTGATCAGCTGTTCTTTGTGCCAACGGCAGCAGCAGGAAGCCAGAAATGATCACTTCCGGAGCTGCCCCGTCTCCTGATAGCAGCAGCAGCAGCCGTGTAATGCGTGTCCATCTCCTATTGATTTGAAAAGAAGGCGAATATGCGGTACCCGGCTGCTATGAATTGGCGGGGCGGCTCAGGAACTAAGCATTTCCTGCCGAGCGGCACCAAGAACTGCTAATCAGTGTGGTTGTGGGGTATTGTCCCCTGCCGGTCAGACATTGATGACCTATCCTAACCTAAGCTATCAATGTAAAAGTAGTGGCCAACCTCTTTACCTTATGAGCAAGAAAGGCAATGGTAATAGCCTCCCTCTCCTGACCTCCATGTCCAATGCCATAAATAAATGCATCAGATGTTATTCCTCTGAGGCTACAGATATTGGAGAACATATGACATGTAGCATATTCCAGCAATGAAACAGTATATGTCATTTCAGAGCAGAAATTTCACGCTAAGAAGCAGATAACCAGAATTGACATCTCTAAACAAAAAAAAACTTTATACTTTAAAACATTATCAGTGCCTATATCAGGGCCCAGAATAGGTGCTTAAAGGGTTATTCCCATCTGTTCATGGCTATGATGGAAATATCAGCGACAAGTGGCCACACTGCTCTGGAAACAGTGTAGCAAAGCGGGCTATGTTAGTTTTGTAATTTGTAACTCAACTAGGAATTTGCCTTAAAGAGGATTAGTCACTTGCCATAAATGTGTAATCTTTTATTCGGTGAAAATGCCGCTGATCCCCTGAATCCGGCGCTGTTTTTCTTTTGTTCCTACGCCTTTTCATTCCTGAGATATGGCCCTCTGTAAATCTAGTCTTGTTAGTCAAGTGGGCGTGGTATTGACTCTTCTTTGCTTGTGTATTCCTGCAAACCACACCCACTTGATAAAAAAGACTATTGCTACATAGAGAATAGACATGGTCATATCTCTGAAATGGAGAGGCGCAGGAACAAAAGAAAACCAACGCCAGATTCAGGGGAACAGCGGGATTTAAAGCAAATAAAAATTACATTTGTATGAAAAGAAGCTGATTAACTTTAAAGACTCCTTCACTTCTCCAGTGCTTGCGAAAAAAAAATCTCTGACTTCTCTTTAGTCTGCACGTCTGTAGCTTTACGTAATGAGGTTTCTCCATAAATTGAGTGAAATAAAAAAAAATAAAGACTGGGAATTTGCATGTAGATTTGCTCACATACTTTCACAACTTTGATGAATAGACCTCTTCTAGACAAGTGGCTCGGCGTCCCAGCATCGTTCTGGCGCTAACAAAGTGAATAATAGATTCCTGCTCCGATCCCAGCCATTAATGGACAATTAAAGCAGAATCAATAGGAGAAAACAATTAAAAGTGAGTAGATTTATAGAGGCCTGCTGTCCTCAAAGAATGAATGACCTAACAATACTTGTAATTTAATGGGACGCATCAGCTGTGTCTATGGCCCCTAAAATAGCCTCCGTTAGGAGAAGTAGTAATTAAAGAGCGGGTGATGTGTAAAAGACAATTCTCTGTACTCTGTCAGCTCAGGAGCAATATTTCTTTAGAAAATGTAATTCTCTTAAAATGAAAAAAGACTTAGGTTATGTGCACATGTGGCTTTTTTCACGTTTTTTTTTCATGTGTTTTTCCTTGCAGATTTTAATCAATAAAAGCAAGGAAAAAGCATCCCAGCAAAGTCTATGAGAATCAAGATTGTTAACTGTTGCTGTGCACACAATGCTTCTTTTTTCCTTGCAGATTTTGCTGCTCAAAACAGAAGCAGCATGTCAATTGTTTCTGCGTTACTTTTCTGTGTTTCTCTAATCAATGCTCTATCACTATAGGGGATTATATCGGAGCACTTCGCCTCACACACAGTGCCTACAGCATGGTATGTGAGGCTCTCCGTAGCTCAGTAACCGCGGGTCATCATGGTGACGATCCAGGGTTACCATCTTACCTGGCAGCAATCAGGTCACTCTGAGAGATAAGCGATTCCTCTCCCTGCCTTCTGAATGCTGCAATCGCACTGATTGCAGCATTTAGGGAGTTAAATTACCATAAGCGGCGCGGGTATTGCTCCAAGCTGGGTCCTGACTGTAACATCAGCCGGAGACCAAGTGATGATCACGGGGGTACAGCATTTGAAGCCCCATGATCACCAGGACTAAAAATAAAAGCACAAAAAGAAGCAGGAAAAAACACAAGTGAAAACACGCAAAAATACAATAAAAAATACGCGTTTTTTCAGCTGCTTTTTTCCTGTCAAAACATGCTTTTTGTGTGCAGAACAGAAGCACACAAAAAAGCAGTGTGCGCAAAGTCTTATACAGTCTACCGGCACTTGTTAATGGCCAGATATTGGCCCATCTAGATGAGCTTCAACCTGATACACTTTCTCGCAATCCCATCAGGATATCTGTCCATGAACTGAATTCAAAGGGAACGTGGGCATAAAATAAGACAATGACTCAAAGCACACAAGTCGTTCTTCAAAAGAATGAATGACCAACTCAAAATCATGACTGTAGTCCTACAGAAATGTCACGGAAGACCTGAAGCGAGCAGATCATAAGATTTCAGAGTTGAAGCTGTTTCGTAAAGAGGAATAGGCTAAAATTCCTGAAAGCTGATATCCAAGACCAATCCACAATGGAAGGAAATGTTTAGATGCAGTTATTGTTATACAAGGGGGTCACACCAGATACTGGAAGCAAAGGTTCACATACTTTTGCCTCTCATAGACATGTGATATTGGATCATTACCCCCCCTAAAAAAATCTAATATTTTTGCCTCATTTGATTTGGTTGCCTTTCTCTACTTTAGGACACCACATTGTCGTTCAGTCTGGCCGTAAGCGTTAAATGACACCGGGCGACAAGTAATTGCTCCATAGTTTCATAGTGTTTAAGGTTGAAGGTAGACTTATAGGCGGCGTTACACGCTACGATATATCTAATGATATGTTGTTGGGGTCACGGAATTCGTGACGCACATCCGGCATCGTTAGAGATGTCGTAGCATGTGACATGTCCGAACGACTGTTAACGAGCAAAAATACTCACCTCATCGTTGCTCGTTGACACGTCGTTCATTTTCATAATGTCATTCCGCCTTCTGCGCGCCGGTTGTTCGTTGTTCCCGAGGCAGCACACATCGCTACGTGTGACACCCCGGGAACGACGAACACAGCTTACCTGCGGCCGCCGGCAATGAGGAAGGAAGGAGGTGGGCGGGATGTTCCGGCCGCTCATTTCCACCCCTCCGCTTCTATTGGACGGCCACTGTGTGACGTCACTGTGACGCCGAACGCCCCTCCCCTTTCAGGAGGAGGATGTTCGCCGCCCACAGCGACGTTGTTAGGGAGGTAAGTACGTGTGATGAATTGCCCGTGACGCACAAACGACGAGGGCGGGTGCGATCGCTCATGCGATCGCACGATATATCGTGGCATGTAACACCGCCTTAAGTCCATCAAGTTCAACCCATGACCTAACCTAACATGTTGATCCAGCAAAAGGCACAAAACCCCTAGGGGCAGACAGTAAGCGCCACATTAGGGGGAAAAAACTCTTTCCCGGCTCCACATACGGCAATCAGACTACTTCCGAAAAATAATTAATGGATGAAACAACTTTCACCTGAAAAATGGCCAAAATAAAAAAAATTCAGCAATCTTCATGTCAACTAATAACTGTCTGTGATAGATCAGCTAAAACGACTCACTTTAAAAAGTCCGAAGATAACGTTGCCCATGGGCTTTGTTTCGCAATACTCACATATTGCCACCCACATGGATCCAGCACAGGTCACTCCAACTTCTGCCCCAGCACAGTTAAAGTCACCTGACCGCTGCAGCCAATCATGGGCTGCAGTGGTGCTGTTCCGGGTTGATCGGTGACGTCTTTTCTTCTTGTACGCCGGATTCAGGTGGTGTTAAAGTAACCAAGCCCCCGGATACCCTGCAGATATGGGGTTAATCTACAGGTTAATAGCATTTATAACCTGCTTTACACTTGCATAATAAACCACGCTGCTGAGAGGAAATTAACTTTAATCCTCCCGGCAGAGTTCTGGTTTCAGTCAGGGAGGCAGTTCTACAGCTGCCACTCTCCATACACAGAGCGATAACTGAACCTGTGACGGTGGCGCCTTAATGGCTAAAACTGGAATGCTGCCTGGAGGATTAAAGTTAATTTCCTCCTGACAGCGGGGTTCATTGTGCATGCACTGGGCAGGTTCAGAATGCTATTAATGTGCAGATGAACCCCATATCTGCAGATTAATAGCTTTTTTCCATGTGACAGGTTCTCTTTAAGTTTCGCCCAGGCACAAATTTAGTGTTTCAAAAACCACAGATCTGGCATGAAAAACACTGCAATTTTTGTGTACGCGTTTTAAGTGCTTTTTACTTGTTTTTCCCCTGTTCAGTTGAATGAGTGACAAAAATGCTGGCAATACTCCGGAATAATTTACATGCTACAGATTTGAAAAAGCGTGAATCAACGTTACATAAATTATATTAGTGCATGAAACTACACTGACTCACCGAGGATTTGTACTGTATTAAAATTAACTTTCATTATATATTTATTAAAACCCCATATACAGTATATGAAATGGGTATTAAAAGGTAAGCACAGTGCCAGAATCTAAGAGTAATATGTCGGATGGCCTGTAGGGGAACCTAGTATATACCTGGCTTGCCGTACCTGGCCAAGGAGGTTGTCACTATAAATGCACAAGTGGCTACTCAGCTCCACAACGGATAAACCTGGAATGCCCTAGATGTGTCACTAATAGAACTGATAGGAGACACTCTTATAGGTTATGGAAAGGATAAAAAGTGATATATCATATTTTCCGGATTGTAAGACGCACTTTTCCCCCCTAAAACTGGGAGTAAAATGTGGTGCGTCTTATAATGCAGATATGCCTTACCGGGCGGCGGTAATGGAGCGGAGTCATAAGAGGCAGGGTTGATACTGAGGGTGTCACTGCAGTGTAGCGGCGGCGGGCGCCTGATCTGACTGTGGGACCTATTGAATCGCTCGAAGTTGACACGATGAACTTCAAGAAAATGGCCGCGGAGGACTTTCTGCTCACACGCAACCTCCGTGTCCATTTTCTTGAAGTCCATCTTGATGAAGCCCGCAGTCAGATCAGGCGCACGGTGCCGCAACGACACCTGACACTCAGTCTTATGACCCTCCTTAGTTGCTCCACTGCAGTGACATCCCCGCAGCATGGCGTCAGATCAATGGTGCCTGCCGCCACGACATCCCAAGGCCTCAGTATCACCGACCCTTCATCCACGGACCCTCCTGAGATGCAACACCCCCTCCTTTGTGCCTGCAGCAGCAATGACCCTGCTTCCTGTGACCTTTCTGAGTCGCTCCACCACCAGCGCTCCCCTTTGAGGAGAATTAGGATTAAGACACTCTAAGATTATAAGACGGACCTTCATTTTAACATTAAAAATTATTTTTTCCTATTTTCCTTCTCTAAATTTGGGGTGCGTCTTATAATCTGTGGCATCTTATATACCGAAAAATACGGTAATCAAATCATATTCAAGATGCAGCGACAAAACCAGAAGTCAATAGGAGAATAGCTATGGGCAATTCAACAATGAAGTCACTGGACTAGGTTCTGAAATCGAGGAATATTTCACTGGTGATGAAGACACAACTCATACATAGTCTGGTCTATTCTGTGGTCACATATACTGTAGATGTGTAACCTGGACAATGAAAAAAAAGACAGAAGAAAATCAACACTTCTGAAATGTGGTGCTGGTGAAGGATGTTATAAATATTATGGATGGCAAAAAGAACAAACAAATCAAGTTTGGAACAAATCAAGCAAAACATGTCACTGGAAGCAAGGATCACCAAGCTACGACTTGTGCACTTTGCACACATTATACAAAGAGAGCAATTACTGGAGAAGAACATCATGGTCGGAAGAATAGAAGGAACAAGGCGAAGAGGAAGACCAGCAACCCGATGGCTTGATACAATCAAGAAAACAGTGGGGAAGACCATAGTGAACTTATCTAGGTGGAGAAGACCTGGGTGGATCTATCTAGGCGGAGAAGACTCTGGTGGACATATCTAGGCTGCACAAGATTGATCTTCCATCAAGTCTCCATGGCTCAAGATCGAGCTGAAGACCGTCAAGGGAAATAAATATACTCCAAAATAGTCATATGAAAAAAATGCTTTGAAGGTTCGAATATCCTAGGAAAAAATTAGCAGCATGTGTATGAGATATCAGAAATCACATTCACTTTGCTGGTAATCTAAACCACTGCATTTTTGCCATGGCAAAAACACAGACAAAATACAGCAAAAATAAAGTGTCTGAACAAGCTCTTACATTCTATCTATCTATCTATCTATCTATCTATCTATCTATCTATCTATCTATCTATCCATCTAGCCCTCTATCCCTCTATCCATCTATCCCTCTATCCCTCTATCCATCTATCCATCTATCCCTCTATCTATCCATCTATCCCTCTATCCATCTATCCATCTATCCCTCTATCCCTCTATTCCTCTATCTGTCAGCTATCTATCTATCTATCCCTCTATCTATCCATCTATCCCTCTATCCATCTAGCTATCCCTCTATTCCTGTATCTATCTATCTATCTATCTATCTATCTATCCATCTATCCCTCTATCCATCTATCTATCCCTCTATTCTTCTATCTATCCCTGTATTCTTCTATCTATCCCTCTATCCCTCTATCCATCTATCCCTCTATCATCTACCTCTCTATCCTTCTATCCATCTATCCATCCCTCTATCTATCTGTCTATCTATCTATCCCTCTATCTATCTATCCCTCTATCTATCTATCTATCTATCTATCTATCTATCTATCTATCCATCTATCCCTCTTTCCATCTATCACTCTATCCATCTATCCCTCTATTCCTCTATCCATCCATCCATCCATCCATCCATCCCTCTATCTATCTATCTATCTAGGTTATAGGGTCCTTCTGTGATTCCCTTTGAATTTCAATTACTGGATTTGTCCACAGATAAAAATCAGAGCCCGCAACCTTCCCGGCAGCTCGGACCTCCGGCCTTCCATTCCCAGCTTTGTAGGAGTAGCGCATACCACACATTTTATAATGATGTGAAGTCTACATTTTACGTGTTCGTGATTCTCCTGTAGTCAGCAGCACATTTTATGGGTGTTTTATAAACCACTCGTCTTATAAAAACATACAAAACTCTGCTCCAGTATATACAGTATAAACATTTTAAATAAATAAAAAATTTCACTTTATTATATAAAAAATCTCTATAAAAATTACACAATCGTAAATTTTAAGTTTGTATTTTTGATTAAGAAATGTAAGCCAAGCTCTGATTGGCTACTGTGGGCAATAGGACAATCCAGAAAAAATTCCAGCAATCCAGTCCAAAGAAAATTTTCTTTAAAATATACAATATTTTTTATTTTTTAATCATGTTAAAAAGTCCATTACAGGGTCAACATCAGCCCAAAGGAGGACTTGTTTTGAACATGTTGTTCTTATTGTGTTTTAAGATTAAGAACAACACATTCAAAACGCATCCTCCTTTGGGCTGATGTTGACCCTGTAATGGACTTTTTAACATGATAAAAAAATAAAAAAAATTCTATATTTTAAAGAAAATTTTCTTTGGACTGGATTGCTCAAATATTTCTGGATTATATATTCAAGCCTTGCCGACTTTCCCTCCGTGCATGGTCCAAAGGTTAATGGTCTCCATTGAGCAGGTGAGCTGGACAAAACCTTTTTTCCTTGTGACGCTTGTGGGCAATAGGACAGTATTTCTGATATGAGACCTATTGTTCTTCTCAACCAATTATTATTATTTATTATTATTTATTCCATGGCGCTTTACAAGTGAAAGAGGGTATACGTACAATAATCATTAACAGTACAAAACAGACTTTTATAGGAGGAGAGGGGACCCTGCTCGCGAGGGCTCACAGTCTACAGGGAATGGGTGATGGTACAATAGGTGAGGACAGAGCTGGTTGCAGTGTACTGGACTGAGGGCTATTGTAGGTTGCAGGCTTGGTGGAAGAGGTGGGTCTTGAGGTTCCTCTTGAAGCTTTCCACGGTAGGGGAGAGTCTGATATGCTGAGGTAGAGCGTTCCAGAGCATGGGGGAGGCACGGGAGAAATCTTGTACGCGATTGTGGGAAGAGGAGATAAGAGAGGAGTAGAGAAGGAGATCTTGTGAGGATCTGAGGTTGCGTGCAGGTAGGTACCGGGAGACTAGGTCACAGATGTAAGGAGGAGACAGGTTGTGGATGGCTTTGTATGTCATGGTTAATGTTTTGAACTGGAGTCGTTGGGCGATGGGAAGCCAGTGAAGGGATTGGCAGAGTGGCGAGGCTGGGGAATAGCGAGGGGAGAGGTGGATTAAGCGGGCCGCAGAGTTTAGGATAGAATGGAGGGGTGCAAGAGTGTTGGAAGGGATGCCAGAGAGCAGGAGGTTGCAGTAGTCGAGGCAGGAGACGATGAGGGCATGCACTAATGTTTTTGCTGATTCTTGGTTAAGGAAAGCACGGATCCAGGAGATATTTTTTGAGTTGTAGTCTGGATGAGGTGAAGAGGGCTTGGATGTGTGGCTTGAAGGATAGAGCAGAGTCGAGGGTTACTCCAAGGCAACGAGCTTGTGAGACTGGGGAGAGTGAGCAACCATCAAGTTTGATGGAAAGGCTTGTTGGAGGAGATGAGTGAGGAGGAGGAAAGACAATGAACTCTGTTTTGTCCATGTTAAGCTTTAGGAGCTCTATTTTCATTTTTTTAAACAGCTCTGGTAAAATAAAAGCTACACTATGATTGGCTGCTTAGAGCAACTAATAGGGTGCTACTGTTAGGGTATGTGCCCATTATCAGGACCGACTGCATCCTAGACATGACGGGTCATGTCCTGCGGGGCCACGAGTCTCCTCCACAGTATACCGCAGCTTCTCGTGCGGACTCGGGCAGTTGCGGTCTCTCTCTTATTTTCTTCTTTTCGACTCCGCAGCAAACAATTGACATGCTGCAGCTCGGGAAGCCACACTGCAGGTCAGTTTATGCTGCGGGCAGTACATGCACAGTGGGCAGGGAATTTCTAGAAATCCCATACACTGTGTTTGCACTGTACATCGCAACGTTTTGGATGCAGCTGAAGCATGCTGTGTCCAAAACACTGTGAACACTGATCGTGGGCACGCATCCTTACAGTTTTATATATCTGTCCCATTGTGTTATAATGCCAGTTGTGTGTAAGAAAAAAAAATCAAAGGCCTCCATACACGTTAGATAGCTTTGGATTGAATGATCCTTCATCCGACAGCTATCTCACCCATATACAAGAATCCAAAATTCCCCTGTATTCTTGATGAGAGATCCGCTGCTAGACTCCTCTAGGATCCTTCTTTCCTTTGACACCATCTGTTAGGTAAGTATAGGGAGGCCCCCATACACATTAGACTGTTGGCAATATCAGCAGGTTGTCACAAACTGCCTACAAGTATCGCTCTGAGTGTGAGAGGACTTCCGGAGAACGGTGCAGCACAGAGGGAACACAAGGAAGCAATACAGCGAAAGCACTGGATCCAGGGAAAGGGGGGCGAGGTAACCTCCTAACATTCACGCAAGGCTGAACCCTGCACTCCCTAATGTCCCTGCATGGGTCCTTCCCGCCATGCACCATCACGTGCCTAGGCCATTGCTGGCTCTAATGTCACCCTAACTAATGTGAAGGTGAGCGAGACACTATTTTCGTCACAGTAATAAAACCACACAAGAAAGGTAAGACTAACAAGTAGGGAAAGAAGCAACAAATAGAACTCCAGGGCTTCTCCAGCAGGAAACTTCCCAGCTGCAACAGAAGCAAACAACTAAGCTTCTCTAGAGATAAGCTCCTTCAAAGTGGACAGTATAGAATGAACTATAGCTGTCATAGGGAGGAGTGAGGAGTGGATATTTATAGTAGAAGCAAGTGGCTGCAGCTGAGATTACAACTATCTGTTAAATCACAGCAGGATAGAAAAGAACCTTAACCCCTTCAGCACCTGATGAAAATAAGTAAGCTCTAGATAAATGACAAGCAAGCACTAAGGGTACCTTCACACTTAGCGATGCAGCAGCGATCCGACCAGCGATCTGACCTGGTCAGGATCGCTGCTGCATCGCTACATGGTCGCTGGTGAGCTGTCAAACAGGCAGATCTCACCAGCGACCAGTGAACAGCCCCCAGCCAGCAGCGACGTGCAAGCGACGCTGCGCTTGCACGGAGCCGCCGTCTGGAAGCTGCGGAGACTGGTAACTAAGGTAAACATCGGGTATGGTTACCCGATGTTTACATTAGTTACCAGTGGGAGCAGGGAGCAGGGAGCCGCGCACACTGAGCGCTGGCTCCTTGCTCTCCTAGCTACAGTACACATCGGGTTAATTAACCCGATGTGTAATGCAGCTACATGTGCAGAGAGCAGGGAGCCGCGCACACTGCTTAGCGCTGGCTCCTTGCTCTCCTAGCTGCTGTACACATCGGGTTAATTAACCCGATGTGTACAGCAGCTACATGTGCAGAGAGCCGGAGCCGGCAGCACAGGCAGCGTGAGAGCTGCAGAGGCTGGTAACTAAGGTAAATATCGGGTAACCACCTTGGTTACCCGATGTTTATCTTGGATACAGCTTACCTCAGCTGTCAGACGCCGGCTCCTGCTCCCTGCTCGCTTCATTTGTCGCTCTCTTGCTGTCACACACAGCGATCTGTGTGTCACAGCAGGAGAGCGGCTTTGAAGAAAACGAACCAGGGCTGTGTGTAACGAGCAGCGATCTCGCAGCAGGGGCCAGATCGCTGCTCAGTGTCACACACAGCGAGATCGCTAATGAGGTCACTGCTGCGTCACAAAAAGCGTGACTCAGCAGCGATCTCGGCAGCGAGCTCGCTGTGTGTGAAGCACCCCTTAAGAGAATTTGTGATCGACTATTCGCTGTGATCTTCTGATCCCATCAGGCCGTGACACACTCATGACATAGGTTTGTACAAATTTAGTCTAATGTATAGGGGGTCCTTAAGGGTTCAATAAAGACAATACAAAATAAAAGGAAACGTTAGTGGTGTTCTTCAAAGGTTATCTTTTATGACCCTGAAGTATCACTTTGATCCCCTTAACTGTGGAGACATTACGCTTGAGCGGCCTGCTGTCCAACTAAAACCAGGAATTGAGTTCAGTGTTATAAAAGTTAATTAGCGGAAACCAACTTTGTTGAAATCGCTGGAAAAAAACAACAATGCCATACAAACATACGGATGGTAACAAGCATATAATAGTTACAAGTGAAAAGGTTTTGGTACCATGTTAGCCAGTTGAAAAATTATTGAATGTTCTCCGTGAGAGGAACAAAATTCTAATCTTGTGATACCTTTTGATGGCTAACTAAAATAAAATAAAGTGATGTTACAAAGCAAGCTTTCGAGACATCTCAGGTCCCTTCATCAGGCATGGTATGACAAAATATCTGAAGAAACACAAATATATGCGCAAACAGAGCAGAGGGATGGCATAATAAAAGACATTTAAATAAACAAACACTGAGCTTAGAAAGTGAATCCTTAATTAGCTTTGATTAGTGGTGTGAGAGTTTTATTGTCCCAATATCCATGTAGGATCAGAGGTCTGCTGAGTCTCTGGAATAGACTCCTCAGATTTTGTAATGGGCCATAAATCCTCCTGACAGGTTGAGTCCTGTGTCCACAGAGTTAAACATTTTAATGAATTTGTATTCCCAGACCCTGCTATGGCTCTGTGATCTGAAGTTGTCTTTTAATATAACAACTTTCAAATATAAGCATATAATAAAAATGGAAAAAATGCAGTTCTATTTTGAGGCTTTTTACTTTTTTTTTTCATAATGAATGACCTTTCTTTTCCAAATAGACATGATCATTGTAATAATTGGCAAATATACAGTGTATATATACTGTATATTTCATATCAGTGCAAAACGAGATGTAGAGGCGGCTTTTTCTTTGCTGTTCTGTTGGTATTTCCCCATTGTACACACAATCGTATGAATTCCTGTCTAGATGACAGACTGTCAATATTATGGATCCATAATAATGATTCCGTACGGCTGACACTGCGCTACTATATGACCCAAAATCATAGAGGTTTATTGCAAATCCATATTGTGCATATCCAGGCATAACGATTGTGTGTTAAAGTGGTGGTCTCGACCAAGCAAAAAAACGTGGAAAACAATTATCTGCAAAACTAATTTATATGTAATTCTAAACACTCCATTTTGTACATACGATGTATATTTGTATGATGATAGTTAGAAAAATATCTAAAAAAGACAAAAATATGCTATGAGTGATATTTGTATTTGACAATCATAAAAATTTTATTTACAACTTTTCGGAGCACAGAAGCCCCTTCATTGGTTGAGGTTTACAGAGTTGCCCTGAAGGAAACTATATTTGGGAAACCAAAACAATTACGTGAGGATGAATCTACACCATAAGGGATGAGCTGGAGACAGCTGTGGGAAAACAATTCTCATGATCGGGACACAATATGACAGATTTAAAAGTTTTAATATTGAAAGGTAATTTTAAGAATAACTGATAAAGAAAAATCTTGAATCTTGGAAGTCAAGCTGATAAAGACATTCAGGTCTTTAAAAAAAGAACTAAATCAAATACCTAGATTTATGACATGAACACACTTCACACCTCCACCAGACTAATATTGGCCAAAGCTGTGGATATTGATATGTTCGGCTCCAATGTGTACAGGGGCGCCGACCAACGAATCATCAGGGGAAAAAGTTGATTTCGGATTGCCGATCATTTTGTACTTTGGCAGCTTTCTCATCGAGAACTCAAGCGTACTAAGATGAAATGAGTGCTCCTGTGTATGGAAGAGAAATGGCCAGTATAGCTTTCAACCGAACTAGTGTCCAAAGCATTGTTCAGCCAACAGACATCTAACGTGTAAGACCGGCATTGCAGGGATGGTCTGGTACCTAAAATGTCCATTCACAAAACCTACACACGTGGTCAAAATTGTTGTTATCCCTCGTCCCTTGTTTAATGAAAGAAAAACCCACAATGGTCACAGAAATAACTTGAATCTAACAAAAGTAAATTACGGCAAAAGCAGCACGGGGTAGGGTACAAAGTATTAAAATTTAACCTTTAATAGTTCCTATTAAAAAAGGGAAGCAGGTATAACCTTCCTCCACATCTGTTATCTATAAAACCAAAACATACAATTCCCCTTCAGCATGTACAGGGGTAACAACAGGCCCAGGACAACACCTGTGCAGATAACAAGGGTAGGTAAACTGACCCGTGTCACAAAGGACACTGGGATAGTCCAACCCTTTTTGGGCCCGGACCATACGGTATCAGACAGAGGTCCAGGAACCCTGGAAAAAATAGAGGGGGATGGAACGATCTCACCACATCGGACGCCGACCCAGCCTCTATCAAGAAGATCCTCTAGTCCTCCCGGGCATCCCAGTGGTCCTTTTATAATGGACTAAACACCTGGTCCCCTTAAGGAGAGAGAGGTCCTGATGTCCTTATTCTCCCAACGCGTTTCATATACCAGAATAATCGTCAGGGGAGTGTCAAGAGTCAGTCCCTATATCAGCAGGACAGGACAGGACATGCTGCAAAATAAACATACATTTCATCAGATACCTATAACCATAGATAGACTTCCCATTAAGACAATAGGAGAACGGAGTATTGGCAGGGTCTTACCGGACGGCAAACAGCGGGGCTCCTATATGCTGCGCGCCGCTGCAATGCGTCCGCCATCTTTTTAAACTCTGCCAGACTGCCCACGTGTGGCGCCGCGTCAGTGTCGACCCTCCCACACTTCCGGGTCGCATTGTGAAGCGCAGGCCTGGACCGCAAACGTCACATCCGGTGACGTGGCCGGCGCATGCGCAGAACACGCTGTCAAAGGAACGGCAGCGCGCATCATCCACAGCGTCACGCCCCCTCACAACGAAACAATACAGTTCATTGGGCGGGCAGAGAAGTAGCATCGGCACATCAGTTGTGTCAATAGCAACATGGCTCATACGGCCACAGGGTGAGGAGGCCATGACGCATCCTACACCCCCTACCAGATGTATGGCTAGAGAACCGGCTCACAGGCTAAATCACAGTATCTCTATAGGCAAAAATGGCAAAGAAAAGGTATACACATAGAGAACGTATCCCTTTGTATCATAAGGAGGTAGAGGAGGGATTACCTGAAAAAACGGTCTGATGGAACCTGTACTAGAGAAGGTCTCCTACGGCAGGGCATAGTCGGATCAGAGTAATGAAAAGTGAAATACATCCACTACCTACACCTCCACCACTCACTCTATCTAAGAAAAGCGAGCCCTACCTATCTGCGGAGGTTGGCACCCTAGAAGATACGGTGAGAGGCGCCCCCGCTCGTCCGACGACTGGCCCTCCTGTCTAGTTCTCAACCTGCTCTCACAAAAAGGGTGCAAAGGACAGGACTTCATTGAGGCCCGATGGAGTAACTGTTTTCAACCTGAAGATCCACTCGGCCTCCCGCCGAAGGATCCTCTTGTCCCAGTTCCCTCCTCGTTTCGGGGGAAAAACCATGTCAATACCCTGAAAAGAAATCCACCCAGGGTCGCCATTATGTGTTGTATTGACATGCTTTGCCAGGGGGGTATCATTCTTCAACCTGAGATCCCTCAGGTGCTCACCCACCCTCCTTCTTAGCTCCCTCTTAGTTTTGCCTACATATTCAAGACCGCAGCGGCACGTCACCTTATATATAACACCTTTGGTGCGACAGTTAATGAAATGTCTGATCTCATACTCTCTCCCTGTGACGTTACTTGAGAATTTCTTTCCTGGTTTTAATGCGTTACAAGCCACACAGCCACTGCAACGGTAGCAACCTTTAGTGTTACTCCTGAGCCATCCGCTACTAGACTCCCTGTTGTCAGTAAAGTGGCTATGTACCAGTCGGTCTTGTAAGGACCTAGCCCTCCTGTAGGTAATACATGGTCTGTCAGAGACATAAGTCCCGATGTCCTCGTCCATCATTAGTATAGGCCAATGTTTTTCAAGCACCCTCCTCACCTCCTTAGCCCCGTTATTAAAAGTAGTGATGAATCTGATCACTTCATTGGTTTTAGCATAATCCTTCTCTTTTGTTGGTGGGTATAGTAATTTAGCTCTCTCAGTTCGATTGGTCACCTTCCGAGCCTCATTGATGACCCTAAGTGGGTAACCCCTTTCTAGAAAACGGGCTTCAAGGTCGTCAGACTGTACGGTACAGCTATCCTCATTGGAGCAATTTCTCCTGATCCTGGCAAACTGTCCTCGGGGAATACCCCTCTTTAGAGCCAGGGGGTGCCCGCTCTCCCACCTTAGGAGCGAATTCGTCGCTGTGGGTTTACGGTAAGTACTTGTAGCTAAACCCCCCTCCACAGTTTTCTCTACCAGGACATCTAGAAACTTTAATAACGGGGCTAAGGAGGTGAGGAGGGTGCTTGAAAAACATTGGCCTATACTAATGATGGACGAGGACATCGGGACTTATGTCTCTGACAGACCATGTATTACCTACAGGAGGGCTAGGTCCTTACAAGACCGACTGGTACATAGCCACTTTACTGACAACAGGGAGTCTAGTAGCGGATGGCTCAGGAGTAACACTAAAGGTTGCTACCGTTGCAGTGGCTGTGTGGCTTGTAACGCATTAAAACCAGGAAAGAAATTCTCAAGTAACGTCACAGGGAGAGAGTATGAGATCAGACATTTCATTAACTGTCGCACCAAAGGTGTTATATATAAGGTGACGTGCCGCTGCGGTCTTGAATATGTAGGCAAAACTAAGAGGGAGCTAAGAAGGAGGGTGGGTGAGCACCTGAGGGATCTCAGGTTGAAGAATGATACCCCCCTGGCAAAGCATGTCAATACAACACATAATGGCGACCCTGGGTGGATTTCTTTTCAGGGTATTGACATGGTTTTTCCCCCGAAACGAGGAGGGAACTGGGACAAGAGGATCCTTCGGCGGGAGGCCGAGTGGATCTTCAGGTTGAAAACAGTTACTCCATCGGGCCTCAATGAAGTCCTGTCCTTTGCACCCTTTTTGTGAGAGCAGGTTGAGAACTAGACAGGAGGGCCAGTCGTCGGACGAGCGGGGGCGCCTCTCACCGTATCTTCTAGGGTGCCAACCTCCGCAGATAGGTAGGGCTCGCTTTTCTTAGATAGAGTGAGTGGTGGAGGTGTAGGTAGTGGATGTATTTCACTTTTCATTACTCTGATCCGACTATGCCCTGCCGTAGGAGACCTTCTCTAATACAGGTTCCATCAGACCGTTTTTTCAGGTAATCCCTCCTCTACCTCCTTATGATACAAAGGGATACGTTCTCTATGTGTATACCTTTTCTTTGCCATTTTTGCCTATAGAGATACTGTGATTTAGCCTGTGAGCCGGTTCTCTAGCCATACATCTGGTAGGGGGTGTAGGATGCGTCATGGCCTCCTCACCCTGTGGCCGTATGAGCCATGTTGCTATTGACACAACTGATGTGCCGATGCTACTTCTCTGCCCGCCCAATGAACTGTATTGTTTCGTTGTGAGGGGGCGTGACGCTGTGGATGATGCGCGCTGCCGTTCCTTTGACAGCGTGTTCTGCGCATGCGCCGGCCACGTCACCGGATGTGACGTTTGCGGTCCAGGCCTGCGCTTCACAATGCGACCCGGAAGTGTGGGAGGGTCGACACTGACGCGGCGCCACACGTGGGCAGTCTGGCAGAGTTTAAAAAGATGGCGGACGCATTGCAGCGGCGCGCAGCATATAGGAGCCCCGCTGTTTGCCGTCCGGTAAGACCCTGCCAATACTCCGTTCTCCTATTGTCTTAATGGGAAGTCTATCTATGGTTATAGGTATCTGATGAAATGTATGTTTATTTTGCAGCATGTCCTGTCCTGTCCTGCTGATATAGGGACTGACTCTTGACACTCCCCTGACGATTATTCTGGTATATGAAACGCGTTGGGAGAATAAGGACATCAGGACCTCTCTCTCCTTAAGGGGACCAGGTGTTTAGTCCATTATAAAAGGACCACTGGGACGCCCGGGAGGACTAGAGGATCTTCTTGATAGAGGCTGGGTCGGCGTCCGATGTGGTGAGATCGTTCCATCCCCCTCTATTTTTTCCAGGGTTCCTGGACCTCTGTCTGATACCGTATGGTCCGGGCCCAAAAAGGGTTGGACTATCCCAGTGTCCTTTGTGACACGGGTCAGTTTACCTACCCTTGTTATCTGCACAGGTGTTGTCCTGGGCCTGTTGTTACCCCTGTACATGCTGAAGGGGAATTGTATGTTTTGGTTTTATAGATAACAGATGTGGAGGAAGGTTATACCTGCTTCCCTTTTTTAATAGGAACTATTAAAGGTTAAATTTTAATACTTTGTACCCTACCCCGTGCTGCTTTTGCCGTAATTTACTAGTGAGGTACATTACCAGTAGCTGAGATATATATATAATTGCTTGGTATGGCCGGTTTCCTGGCATCAGGAATTGACACGAATAACTGGGCATCCGAGGCAAAGGAGGTATTCTCTGAGAGAGAACTTGTTCAGAAAAAGTATACCCCTACCCTTAACAGTGCTTTTAGCGATTTAACAAAAGTCTATAAAGAACGAACCACCTCTTGGTGGGAAGTTCAGTCCCTTGAGGTCTACCTGAAAGATAAAATTGTACCCCGCTATCTGCGGATTTCATTAACACCTGGGTACAGATATAGAGGAACCGAGTTGGCAACTAGGTGGGAGAAGGAGGGCTAGGTCCTTACAAGACCGACTGGTACATAGCCACTTTACTGACAACAGGGAGTCTAGTAGCGGATGGCTCAGGAGTAACACTAAAGGTTGCTACCGTTGCAGTGGCTGTGTGGCTTGTAACGCATTAAAACCAGGAAAGAAATTCTCAAGTAACGTCACAGGGAGAGAGTATGAGATCAGACATTTCATTAACTGTCGCACCAAAGGTGTTATATATAAGGTGACGTGCCGCTGCGGTCTTGAATATGTAGGCAAAACTAAGAGGGAGCTAAGAAGGAGGGTGGGTGAGCACCTGAGGGATCTCAGGTTGAAGAATGATACCCCCCTGGCAAAGCATGTCAATACAACACATAATGGCGACCCTGGGTGGATTTCTTTTCAGGGTATTGACATGGTTTTTCCCCCGAAACGAGGAGGGAACTGGGACAAGAGGATCCTTCGGCGGGAGGCCGAGTGGATCTTCAGGTTGAAAACAGTTACTCCATCGGGCCTCAATGAAGTCCTGTCCTTTGCACCCTTTTTGTGAGAGCAGGTTGAGAACTAGACAGGAGGGCCAGTCGTCGGACGAGCGGGGGCGCCTCTCACCGTATCTTCTAGGGTGCCAACCTCCGCAGATAGGTAGGGCTCGCTTTTCTTAGATAGAGTGAGTGGTGGAGGTGTAGGTAGTGGATGTATTTCACTTTTCATTACTCTGATCCGACTATGCCCTGCCGTAGGAGACCTTCTCTAGTACAGGTTCCATCAGACCGTTTTTTCAGGTAATCCCTCCTCTACCTCCTTATGATACAAAGGGATACGTTCTCTATGTGTATACCTTTTCTTTGCCATTTTTGCCTATAGAGATACTGTGATTTAGCCTGTGAGCCGGTTCTCTAGCCATACATCTGGTAGGGGGTGTAGGATGCGTCATGGCCTCCTCACCCTGTGGCCGTATGAGCCATGTTGCTATTGACACAACTGATGTGCCGATGCTACTTCTCTGCCCGCCCAATGAACTGTATTGTTTCGTTGTGAGGGGGCGTGACGCTGTGGATGATGCGCGCTGCCGTTCCTTTGACAGCGTGTTCTGCGCATGCGCCGGCCACGTCACCGGATGTGACGTTTGCGGTCCAGGCCTGCGCTTCACAATGCGACCCGGAAGTGTGGGAGGGTCGACACTGACGCGGCGCCACACGTGGGCAGTCTGGCAGAGTTTAAAAAGATGGCGGACGCATTGCAGCGGCGCGCAGCATATAGGAGCCCCGCTGTTTGCCGTCCGGTAAGACCCTGCCAATACTCCGTTCTCCTATTGTCTTAATGGGAAGTCTATCTATGGTTATAGGTATCTGATGAAATGTATGTTTATTTTGCAGCATGTCCTGTCCTGTCCTGCTGATATAGGGACTGACTCTTGACACTCCCCTGACGATTATTCTGGTATATGAAACGCGTTGGGAGAATAAGGACATCAGGACCTCTCTCTCCTTAAGGGGACCAGGTGTTTAGTCCATTATAAAAGGACCACTGGGACGCCCGGGAGGACTAGAGGATCTTCTTGATAGAGGCTGGGTCGGCGTCCGATGTGGTGAGATCGTTCCATCCCCCTCTATTTTTTCCAGGGTTCCTGGACCTCTGTCTGATACCGTATGGTCCGGGCCCAAAAAGGGTTGGACTATCCCAGTGTCCTTTGTGACACGGGTCAGTTTACCTACCCTTGTTATCTGCACAGGTGTTGTCCTGGGCCTGTTGTTACCCCTGTACATGCTGAAGGGGAATTGTATGTTTTGGTTTTATAGATAACAGATGTGGAGGAAGGTTATACCTGCTTCCCTTTTTTAATAGGAACTATTAAAGGTTAAATTTTAATACTTTGTACCCTACCCCGTGCTGCTTTTGCCGTAATTTACTAGTGAGGTACATTACCAGTAGCTGAGATATATATCTAACAAAAGTAATAATAAATAAAAAATCTATGAAAATGAACAAATGAAAATCAGACATTGCCGCTTTTCTGCTTCCACAGAATTTTAAAAAAAATAAAACTTATGAAATCGGCCTGGACAGAAATGATGGCGCCCTGATCCTTAACTTAATATTTGGTTGCACAACGTTTTGAGGCAATCACTGCAAGCTCACGCTTCCTGTAACTGTCTATGAGACTTCTGCACTTCTCGACAGGTATTTTGGTCCACTCCTCAAGAGCAAACTGCTTCTCGTGTCTTGTGTGTGAAGGTTGCTTTTTCCAGACGGCATGTTTCAGCTCTTTCCAAAGATGCTCAATAGGATTTAGGTCAGGGCTCATAGAAACCACTTCAGAATAGTCCAATGTTTTACTCTTAGCCATTCTTGGGTGTTTTCAGCTGTGAGTTTTGGCTCATTATCCTGTGACAAGACCGATGACCTGCGAAAGAGACCAAGCTTTCTGACACTGGATAGCACATTTCTCTGTAGAATCCCTTGATAGTCTTGAGGTTTCATTGTACCCTGCACAGATTCAAGACTCCCTATGCCAGATGCAGCAAAGCAGCCCCAGAACATAACAGAGCCTCCTCCATGTTTCACAGTAGGGACAGTGTTCTTTTCTTGATATGCGCTTCATTTTACCGTCTGTGAACATAGAGCTAATGTGCCTTGCCAAAAATTTCCATTTTTATCTCATCTATCCATAGGACATTCTCTTAGAAGTATGAAACAAGATGTCATCACGGGTGGGGATAGAAGCAGTGACATCAGTGTTGTAACGCCTGCCTGGATCCACAGACTCAGACGGGCTGTAATGGACAGGCTAGAGGGAAGCCACTCACCAAGCAGGACCCCCAGAACCCTGAAACCCTTTAACCCATATACAGGGATTTGGAATTACGGGCCCTGGAGATCACTACCTGTGGAAAGCTGCAGTCTGAGAGAGTAGTCGTCAGGCAGGGTCAAGCCAGGAATTGCGTAACAGGGACAGAATTGGCAGGCAAGGACAAAATCAGAAACAAGCAGAGGTCAAAACCGGATCGGGCAGCGAGCTACAAAAACAGCAGGCAGGAGGGTAGTCAGGAAACAAGCGGTATTCAGCACACGAAATCACAGAACAGGAGCCAGAATTTTCAGAACTATCTCTGGCAGAGGTCAGCAGACAGGAGGGGCATTAAAAAGGGTGTGGAGTCTTCCCATGGGCTGTAGCTGAATGATGGTACTTCAGCTGGGAGACACCTGCCACCTACAGTCAGCCAGTGGCACTGCAGATCCCCAGGAAACCCAGACCAGTGGATAAGCGGAGCCTGCGCCCCTCGGCGCCACTAGCATCGACTCCTCTTCAATCACCAGCACTATCCACGGCAGGGACACGCCTGGCGATCGGAGTAGAAGTCGATGGAGTGGAGTCCGGTGGTGATGTAACAAGTGTCATCTCACAGCTTCTAATACCACCACCAAAAGAATAGTCATCATGGGGTAGTGATTAGTGTTGAGACACCCCCCTAGTTTTCGAGTTAGTTCGGTTCGGTTCGTCAAATGGCGGCTTAGTTTGGCGAACGTTCGATGAACACCTTCGAACCCCATTGAAAACAATGGCAGGCAAACAAAAACACATACAAACACATTATACATGTACACATACAGTTAATAAACATTGCCATTACACTTACAGGACCCCGCGACGCGTCCTGCACTCTGTCTCCCACCAATTTTCCTTCCGATCATTGCTGCGCCCTTCCGGTAACCAGCACTGATGATAGGACCTTCCGTGACGTCGTCATAGCATGTGACCAGTCACATGTGTATTATCTTATTGGCTACAGACTGGTCACATGGCTAGACGTCATGCTAGGTCCTGTCAGTGCATCTCTCCGGTACGCGGTGCTCGTTTGAGCATCTCCGTGTACTGGCGAGATGCTTGGACACATGCTTGGCTTCCCGTTCCTGCATGTGGGCGCTCTTTACAGAGTCAGCCCACATGCAAGGACTGGATGCCACAGCCGGTGAATAGCAGAGATCACCGTTGCTATAGTAACCTGCCTGTCAGATTACTATTTCAACGGTGGCAGCGGTGACGTCACCGCTTACAACCCGCAGCCTCTGCTCACTCACTGAGTGATTAGACTGCATGGGAGTAGTAGTGTCTTCCTCCCATGCAGAGCTGTCTGATGTTGCAGAGCTGCATGGGTTGAAGGAGAAAGAAGACAGAAGACCAGGATCATGGAGGGGTGAGAGGGAGTAATAAACATGGAGTCTCTAATTGTGTCTGTGTATTTTTCTCTGTGTGGTGTCTTTTTTTTAAGCCTTTATTGGAGATTCTTAATGGCCGGGTCAAACTTGCCTGACATTAAGAATCTCTGACTTAATACTAGCTAGTAAAACAAAGCTAGTATTAAGCCATTATTACCCAGCGAGCCACCCGTCACCAGAGCAGCTGGAAGAGTTGGATACAGCGCCAGATGATGGCGCTTCTATGAAAGCGCCATTTTCTATGGCGGCTGCGGACTGCAATTCGCAGCAGAGAGGCCCAGAAAGCTCGGGCCAACCTGTGCTGCGGACTCCAATACCCAGCTGCCTAGTTGTACCTGGCTGGACACAAAAATGGGTGAAGCCAATGTCATTTTTTTTTAAATTATTTCATCAAATTCATGAAATAATTAAAAAAAGGGCTTCCCTATATTTTTAGTTCCCAGCCGGGTACAAATAGGCAGCTGGGGGTTGGGGGCAGCCGTATCTGCCTGCTGTACCTGGATAGCATACAAAAATATGGCAAAGCCCATGTCATTTTTTTGGTGGGCAAAAAACTTTTGCATACAGTCCTGGATTGGGTATGCTGAGCCTTGTAGTTCTGCAGCTGCTGTCTGCTCTCCTGCATACATTAGTGAATGGAGCATGCTGAGTCTTGTAGTTCTGCAGCTGCTGTCTGCTCTCCTGCATATACTAGTGAATGGAGCATGCTGAGCCTTGTAGTTCTGCTCCCACTGTCTCTCCTTCTAGCATACAGTCATGGATGCAGCATGCTGAGTCTTGTAGTTCTGCAGCTGCTGTCTGCTCTCCTCCATACAGACAGACAGCAGACAGCAGCTGCATAACTATAAGGCTCAGCATACTCCATCCAGGACTGTATGCAGGAGTTTTTTGCCCGACAAAAAAATTACGTGGGCTTCGCCATGTTTTTGTATGCTAGCCAGGTATAGCAGGCAGCTACGGGCTGCCCCCAACCCCCAGCTGCCTTTTTGTACCCAGCTGGGAACCAAAAATATAGGGAAGCCCTTTTTTTTATTATTTCATGAATTTCATGAAATAATTAAAAAAAAAATGATGTGGGTTTCGGACAATTTTTGTGTCCAGCCAGGGTACAACTAAGCATCTGGGGATTGGAATCTGTAGCGCAGGGTGCCCAAGCTTTCTGGGTACCTCTGCTGCGAATTGCAGTCTGCCGCTGCCCCAGAAAATGGCGCTTTCATAGAAGCGCCATCTTCTGGCGCTTTATCCAACTCCTCCAGCTGCCCTGGTGACGGGTGGCTCACTGGGTAATAATGGGGTTAGCGCTAGCTGTATATTATCAACTGGCCCTAAGCCTGAAATTCATGGTGTCACGCTAATATTAGACATGGCCACTATGAATTTCTAGTACAGATAAAAAAAACACAACACACACAAAAATATTTTTATTAGAAATAAAACACAACACAATAAGGGGTGTTTTACACGCTGAGACATCGCTACCGATATATCGTCGGGGTCACATCGTTAGTGACGCACATCCGCATCCGGTAGCGACATCGCAGCTTGTGACACCAAGGAGCGATGATCAACGATCGAAAAATCATTCAAAAACGGTGATCGTTGACACGTCGCTCCTTTCCTTTATATTGTTGCTGCCACAGGTACGAAGTTGTTAATCATTCCTGTGGCACCACACATCGCTGTGTGTGACACCGCAGGAACGACAAACATCTCCTTACCTGCGTCCACCGGCAATGCGGAAGGAAGGAGGTGGGCGGCATGTTACGTCCCGCTCATCTCCACCCCTCCGCTTCTATTGGCCGGCCGCTTAGTGACGCCGCAGTGACTTTGCTATGATGCCGAACGCATCTCCCTTGAGGGAGGGATTGTTCGGCGGTCACAGTGACGTTGCTGACAAGGTATGTGCGTGTGATGCTGCCGTAGCGATAATGTTTGCTACGGCAGCGAGCATCAAATGTCGCACGAGCGATGGGGGCAGGTGCTATCATGCTTGACATCGCTAGCAATCACTAGCGATGTCGCAGCGTGTAAAGTACCCTTTAGTGACTCCATCTTTATTGAAATAAAGAACCCCCCTCCGCAGTAATCCTGAGTCAAGGGTCCAGCACCGTCCAATCCGGATACAATATCATCTGATCGGATTGCTGGAAGAGAAAACGATCAGATGATGTGTCAGGTTCAAGGGCCTGAATCACATGACACAGCAGCTGATTGTATAAATGGCTTTTATACAATCAGCTGATGCATCAGTGCAAAAAAAGAAAAAAAACTACACACTTCTGTGCAGACTCCTGTCCGACAGCTTCAGCTGAAAGTTTAGCCGGCCGGTCGGTAAAAAGCTGGCCTCACCTCTAGACTTATAGTGTCAGCTGATTCCGTCAGGTGACCGCATCAGCTGATCATCGCCAGGTCTGAGAGAGAGAAAATAGAGAGAGAAAATAGAAAGAGAAAAGAGAGAGAAAAGAGAGATAAAAGAGAAGACAGAGAGGGAAAGAGAGAGAAGAGAGGAGAGAGAGGAGAGGAGAGAGAGAGAGACGAGAGAGAGGAGAGAGAGAAGAGAGAGAGGAGATAGAAGAGAGAGAGGAGAGAGCAATGTAGTCTCATTCTGTGAACTGCTCTGATTTTAGAGGTGTGTCCCGCGGCTCACAGCTGATGTCTGGCTCCTCCCCTCAGTGCATAATTAAATTAAATTATAATTATAAATAAATAATAATTATAATTTAAATAAAAAAATAAATTAAATTATATTCTTTACCGGGATGGCCGGGACTCGAACTCGTGAACTAATTATCCTGAGGCAGTAGTGCTACCCATTGAGCCACTGCCTCTAATAAAAAGCATAGGAAGATGTGGTAATTTTGACCTCTGTATTGCAGTAGAGAATCCAGAAGTGGATTATTCAGCTACAAAGAGGAGAGAGAGAGGGAAAAAGAGAGAAAGAGAAAAGGAGAGAAAAAAAGAGAGAGAGAAAAAGAGAGAGAAAGAGAGAGAGAGAGAAAAAGAGAGAGAGAAAGAGAGAGAGAGAAAAAGAGAGCAAGAGAGAGGGAGAAAGAGAGTAAAAGAGAGAAAAAGAGAGAGAAAAAGAGAGAGAGAGAGGGAGAAAGAGAAAAAGAGAGAAAAACGAGAGAAAGAGAGAAAAAGAGAGAGAGAGAAAAAGAGAGAGAGAAGAGACAGAGAAGAGAGAGAGGAGAGAGCAATTCAGCCTCATTCCGTGAGCTGCTCCGATTTTAGAGGTGTGTTTCGCGGCTCACAGCTAATGTCCGGCTCCTCCCCTCAGTGCATAATAAAAATTAAATTATAATTATAAATAATAATTATAATTTAAAATTAAAAATAAATTCTTTACTGGGACGGCCGGGACTCGAACTCGTGAAGTAATTCTCCTTAGGCTGGAGTCACACTTGCGATTAACTCGCACGAGTGCAATGCGAGAAAATCTCGCATTGCACTCGGACCAATGTTAATCCATGAGGCAGCTCTGATCTGCTATTTTTTTCTCAGTCCAAATCGGACTGAAAAAAAATCGCTGGATGCTGCGTTATGGTGAGTTTCACGTGCGAGTCACTCCAATGAAAGTCTATGGGTGTGTGAAAAAAAAACGATGTCACACGGACGGCACACACACCATCCTAGTGACATGCGTTTTTCTGAATACATTTATCGCATGTTGCAGAAAACACTGGAAATGAGTAAGGTCTGTCGATGTCGGTCAATCAGTATCTCTGTCAGACTGTCTCTCTCTCTGTGTCGGTCTCTGTCTCTGTCGGTCTCTCCCTCCCCCCCCTCTCTCATACTCACCAATCCACGATCACCGGCGCTACACAGCTGTCACAAAGCTCCGGTGGCTTTTCCTCTTTTGAAAAAGCTGGCTGCTCATTATTCAATCTGGTATTCCCTGCTTTCCCCACCCACCGGTGCCTATGATTGGTTGCAGTCAGATATGCCCCCACGCTGAGTGACAGCTGTCTCACTGCAACCAATCACAGCTGCTGGTGGGTGGGTCTATATCGTGCAGTAAATTAAATAAATAAATAATTTAAAAAAAACGGCGTGCGGTTCCCCCATCTTTCATACCAGCCAGGGTAAAGCCATATGGCAGGAGGCTGGTATTGTCAGGATGGGGAGCGCCACATTATGGGGAGCCCCCCACCCTAACAATATCAGCCAGCAGCCGCCCGGAATTGCCGCATCTATTAGATGCGACAGTTCCGGGACTGTACCCGGCTCATCCTGAATTGCCCTGGTGCGGTGGCAATTGGGGTAATAAGGAGTTAATCATGGCAGGCATCTCCCCAAGATACCTTCCATGATTAACGTGTAAGTGAAAGTAAATAAACACACACAACGAAAAATCCTTTATTTGGAATAAAAGACAAAAAACACCCCACGGTCGTAGGAGAGTGTGCTTGGGAGCTTCTCTTGCTAAAACTGGGCAGACTGGAAAAGGGCGAGAGGCAAACGGTGGAGCTAGTGAGACAGAAGAGAACATGGTAGCTGAGGTCGAGCCTAACCGTTCCCACAGTGCCAGCACAGTCAGTGTGCAGAGCCCTGGGGTAGGACATACTCCACGTTGGACTACCAGAATCTGCAGAGGATAGGAATTCCAAGTCTCATCGCTCACCACCCATTTTCCCAGAGCACAGTAACACATAGGGTCCGGGCTCCAGATCACAGTCGGGCCCCACGGCGCGCCACCTGTATATGGGACGGGACACTTTACAAGAACACCTGGGTCACCAAGTTGCTTCATGAACTGTGAGTAAAAATAACTTTGAACCGGAGCCCTGGTGTCGTCCTTGTCATTGCCGTCCCCACCGCCCTCATCTCCCTGGGGCCCGCTCCACCTGTGGAGAGCGAAAGCATCACTGCCGCTATTACCATCTGCCCTGGAGGACAGCGACCACAGGTGGCGTCACGACAACCTTCCTACTACAATCCCCGTCATCCTCCCTCCTTATTGGTGTATACCTCTGGGCACAAAGCCGGGCAGGCCACCGCGACATCCCAGACCATCACACCGGCCCTGTGACGAGTAACTTAGGTATTAGACCCTGTGCCTGATTCCCCCTGCCCCCTGGGTGCTAGACTTCTATCTCCACCACTGCATCTTTTAGCTTTGCAACAAGACGTCATCAGGGTTGGAGATAGATATAGTGAGTGACACCAGTGCCGCACCACAGCTTCTAGCACTGTTCTCAAATAAATCATCAGCAGGGGGCTGCGATAGAAGCTGTGTGAGTGATGCTAGCTCCACCCATGATGATGATTCATTTGGGGGTGGTACTAGAAGCTGTTAATCAGCACTGTTGTCACTCACACTGTTTCTATTTCCGTCTGCTGCATCTTCTAACTGTGAAACAAGACATGATCTGGGGCGGAGACAGCAGCAGTTTGTGTGACAGTAGCACCGCACCACAGCTTCTAGTACTGCTCTCTAACAAATCGTCATCAGTAGGCTGCACTTGTGTCATGCTCATTTCTTCTATCACCACCTCCTGATAACCAGTGCTTATCTGAAGCCCAATTGGCCTGACTAAGGTATTAATTTGTCGCCAATCAGCCACAAAAAAATTGCTCATCATGATCGTCTAGTGAGATACCTAAACTCCTAAGTTATCACTTCTCCATCTGTGACCATATTGCCTAATGAATGGACCTCTCTGCACCACAAACTTGTAAATATAATCTTTGTGGTTAGCTAATAAAGCTATCACTCATAAAAAGCTTTTGTCTATTTAGGCATAAATGTATTTGTGCAGATTCTATGTATAAATCTTCATTTCAGCACAAAATAATCCACAAATAAAATCACCAACATGAAGTTAAGTTCAAAGTTGCGGTTTTCAGGTTTCCAAAACAGGCCACAGATTGTAAGAGATACTTGTGGACGCTGAATTCACCTGTTCTAGGGTGGACATACCGCCAATGAAGCTGTATCGGGGCCCGGAGCTGGCAAGGAGACCATGCAGGCGGTTGGTTAATAATGAGGGTTCCTAGGTTGCGGAAGGCCCATGGCCAGTTTGACCTCATCATAAGTGGCATGCCAGGCAGGGAGTGACGTTGCAGCTCAGCTGCAGCTCCGCTGTACAGTTTATGCAGCAGAGTTGCAGGAATACATCCTCAGCTTCCTAACCGATGCGCTCCCTGTGACATAGGAGCACACCTGTGTCATTTGAAAAGTACCTGTCAAGAGAAGTGGCACTATGGGGGAACGTACAGAGAGGTAAGTGACTTTATTTTAAAATACACTGGAGAGACGACAATGAGGAGGGGGAGTATTGAGATCGGAATAGGGGTTAGAAGAGGGACTTCTGTGCCTTATAAAGAATAGGAGGAGGAGGATGTTATATATGGATTTAAATTGAATTACATAGTGGGGGAGGATGCTAAGTCCTTCATAGTGTCCTCCCCCACAATTTATTATATGGCCCTTATAGCATACTCCTATCCCACAATTCATTATATGGCCCTGATTGCATCATTCCTTACCTCAATTTATTATATGGCCCTGTTAGCATCTCCCCATTTACAATTCATTATATTTATATAGTCCTGATAGCATCCTCCTCACCCCATAATTCATTATATGGCCCTTATAGTGTTCTCCCCACTCCACAATTCATTATATGGCCATCATAGTGCCCTACAACAAATGCAGCTACTGGGTAATACCCCAATCAAATAAATACAGTTTGATCAAGCAATATTGAGATTAAATAGAATAATTTTTTGAAAAAAGCACTTAAAAGTTAGCTTTTCATGCTACCTTTTTAAAAAGGTCACCAGTCAGACCCAAGTGATTAAAATCAAAACAACCGCATGCATAATTTTCCTTTTTGGTCCTTAACACTCTAGGTACCAATTGAATCCTAGGAATACATGATGCTGCACTTCCTTCACAATATACATTTAGAATAATCGGAACAATCTCACCCAATCTTCTTAGAACTTGCTAGGGTCCAATTTTTTAATTTACTGAAAATTTGCCATCTGTTTCTCCCAACGCGTTTCCTCACAAGAGTCCTCAGGGAAGTAACCTATCTGGCATTCTTAGGTATTCCTACAAATTAGTCCAAACATCCGAACTTATTCCAAAAGCATGCATGTTACAGCAGTGGTGGCGCTCATATCTCTCTATTGCCCCACTCAGTCCACTTTTATGCATTTAGCATTAGCGGTGGCATTCCTTGCTCTGTACTAGTATTACAAGCTACGTTTTAAGTGCTTTTTCAAAAAATATTCTATTTAATCACAATATTGCTTGATCAAACCATCATAGGGCCCTCCCAACTAAATGACCCTGATTGCATCATTCATTTCCTCACAATTCATTAAATGTCTCCCACAGCCTTCTCCTCCACCCCAAATTCATTATATGGCCCTGATTGCATCTCCTCCCAACACCAATTCATTATGAAGCTATCAGGGACTTATAATGAATTGTGGGGGGAGGACACAGGGCAGGGACTATGGCTGTGTGCACACATTCAGGATTGCTGCATATTTTTCCTTACTCATTAGTAAGTGCGAAATATGCTGCAAAAATGCTCCAAGAATTGATATACTGCCTATCTGAATCTGATGCAAATCTGCAAGGAAAAAAATAAGCAATGAGATTTCTGGGATTTTACATGAGATTTCATGGATCTCACTACTGTTGCTTGTACTGTAAAACCCTGTGTATTTTACATGACAAAAATGCAACGTGTGCACATAGCCTTAAATTAATTTGGGGGAGAGTCACAGAGACCAATTAATTTATATTTAATGATACAACACCCCAAAAAAGTGGTTAAAATAAATGTGGGGTCAATACCAAAAACTACTATGATCCTTGAAGGGATTCAAGAAAAAACTCCCACATATAAACACATACAATAACAATGTATATGTGTAAATAGAGATCTTTATTAGAAGTTAAAAAAGTACAAAGTTCAGGAAAAATAAATGAAAAATACATAAATAACCACAGGCATATATGTTACGGTATAATATTATATAGTAATAATCAAGAGTATTGTACCAAATATATACACTGTTTCTTGTGTCACAAAAATATCACCAAAGCAATGAGGTAAGTATATGGCCAGCTCTAATATTTTACAACCACAATGTACATACACATGATAAAAATGTCTGGTATAAACCCATACTGCTCATGCAACAGATGAATAACATAGAAAAGAGTCATACACATGTCATACACATGTCCCGTGCCAACAAACTCGTGCATATGTAATGCTAATGATTTAGTAAAAGGCAAACGTGCCAATTAATAGACTGCGCATCACATACGGCAGTTGGAACCTGTGTAAAGGTTTTATACCAATAGACATAATCAAAGTGTCTTGTGCAGAAGGAAAAAGAAGCTGGGAAGGTAGAAAAGCAACTGCCTGCATCACTAACCATGCAACTATCTTGTCATAAAAAGAAGTTCATGGATTTAGGGACCCTCAATAGTATAAAATTACTGTATTAGCAGAATTAATGGTAAAGGTGTCCTATGCACAAAGAATAAATAACGACAGTTGAGTTGAAAGTGCATACAAGACAATGTGTAAATGTAAATTCAGGCAATAAGTAAGCAAAGATCAGCAATACATTCATATCAAGGTTGGAGATTACATTACTATATACCCCAGATATAACCAAGTGGTGGCCCTCTCCACCACAATTACTTATATGGCTCTCATAGCGTCCTCCTACCCCACAATTCATTATATGGCCCTGATTGCATCATTCCTTACCTCACAATTCATTAAATGGCCCTCATAGCGTTTTCCACCCCAAATTCGTTATATGGTCCTGATTGCGTCTCCCCCATCCCCCTATTCTTTATGAAGCTATCAGGGACTTTTAATTAATTGTGGGGGGACGCAGGACAGGGACTATTGTTATGTTGATGCATTCAGCATTTGCAGGAGAATTTTTTTTATTCAGGTGGCAATTGTATATATTATTATTTATTATTATAGCACCATTTATTCCATGGCACCTTAAAAGTAAAAAGGGTATACATAAAAACATGTGCAATAATCATGAACAATACAAGGCACAGACTGGTACAGAAGGGGAGAGGACCCTGTGCACGAGGGCTCACAGTTTACAGGGTATGGGTGAGGATACAGTAGCTAAGGCCTGAGCTGGTTGCATAGTGGTGTACTGGTCTGAGGGTTACTGCAGGTTGAAGGCTTGTCGGAAGAGATGGGTCTCCAGGTTCCTCTTGAAGCTTTCCACAGTAGCTGAGAGTCTGATATGCTGGGGTAGAGTATTCCAGAGTATGAGGGAGGCACGTGAGAAATCTTGTATGTGATTGTGAAAAGAGGAGATAAGAGAGGAGTTGAGAAGGAGATCTTGTGAGGAATCTGAGGTTGCGTGTAGTTAGGTACCAGGCAACTAGGTCACAGATGTATGGAGGAGACAGGTTGTGGATGAGTTTGTATGTCATGGTTAGTGTTTTAACATTAAGGAATAACGTTTGGAACTCCATTCTATGTCTGAACTGGGTGCAAAAACACTTTGGCGTAGTGTTGGGGCTCTATTGCATTGATCAATTCAGTAGCTAAATTTCTCTTTATTCATATATTCATGGCAGTAATGCAGGTTCCATTTTTCACATTTCATTCTTACATATAGCTATTGAATTTTTCATGTCAGTATTCACACAGCAGTTTCTGCTATTCCATGTATTCCCCTTCCATAGTCACTGGTGTGCATACCTTATCTCCCCATAGTGATGTTTTTTAGGTTTTTTGCACCCAGTTCAGACATAGAATGGAGTTCCAAACGTTATTCCTTAATGTTAGTAGTTTTTCGTTTGTGAACCCTCCCCATACACACCTATTGCCAATCCACATCGTATATATAGCCTGGGTCTCAGCTTCCCATACACGGTAAGTTTTTTAACTGCATGAGAGGACACACACAAGCTAGGGACCCCAACGTAGAGAAATACTTTGGCGTAGTGTTGGGGCTCTGTTGCATTGATCAATTCAGTAGCTAAATTTCTCTTTATTCATATATTCATGGCAGTAATGCAGGTTCCATTTTTCACATTTTCACTCTTGCATATAGCTATTGAATTTTTCATGTCAGTATTCACACAGCATTTACTGCTATTCCATGTATTCCCCTTCCATAGTCACTGGTGTGCATACCTTATCTCCCCATAATGGTTAGTGTTTTGTCATGATTAATCCTCTCTTGTTGAATATAATATGACTACTGATGGAGGAGCATCTGACCAAAAGACCAGTGCATCAGCCTGTCACATGGAGCTTTGCACGAAACTTGACAACTGTCATGGTGGTGTACCGCCCCCGTGCGAGCAGCCGGGCCGCAGCTGCTGCTCGGATCCGGATCTGCGGTGGCTCGAGGGGTCTCCGGACCCGGAGGTCGCACGGCCACTCGATTAAAAGAAGGGGGGGGATATTTACAGGTTTTTTTTGGAACGTTTGTGACGCCACCCACGGTGCGTGGTAATGTGAGGCACCACCGCTACCATTGGGGAGCCCGGTGATGATGGTGTGGCAGCCTGATGTTTAACCCCTCCGTTGGTAGGGGTTTTTTGTCCCGGGGCCCGCTTATGATGGACGGTGTTCGGGTGCTGTGGGGGAATAGGAACAGGGGTTTCCAATGTACTCACTCAGTCCACAAATTAACCACACCGAAAGCTTGTAAACCATAATTCTGAGCACCACTGCAGCCTGCGGGGAGCACACCTGGATCCGTGCCCTTGGTGTTGCAGTTGGTTTGTGGCCCTGTCCTTGGCACTTCAAACTCGATTGGACCCGTTAGTATGAAGCTCTCCGGGTCCCGCTCACCCGTATGGCTAACGGAGTGAGCCTGCTCTCAGGGTTCACGTGTAGGATTTCTTTGGACTGTAGTGGGAAAGTCCTATCCCATCGGTGCGCTAATACCCCGATTTTGGAGCGGGTTGGGGATGACACTTAAAGTCTTCACCCCCATCGGGTAAATTACTGGAATGCGTGAAGCTACTTTCCGGCCTGGGGTCCACGTACCCCTGCCCGGCGATAGCTCAAATCTGCCGGCTGCCCTCCTCGGCAGTCCGTGCCCCTTGACACTGTCCCCTGCGACCAGGTTCCAGCTCCTACCAGGTCCAGACCAACGTCTGCCACCTAGTACACAGGAGCTCTCCTCCGTGGCCTCTCCTCATGAGAGCCACTTCACCTCCTCTCTCCTCCACTGTCAACTCTCAACTCTCCACTCTCAACTGTCACTGTTTTAACTTTTGTCCTCACCAACCCCCCATGTGGGCAGCTGTATTCCTTTCAGGCCCCCCAATGGTGTGTCTGGTAGGTTCAAGTGGGAAGTGTTCCCAGGATTTTTACTGGGTAAGCTGTTAGCAACACCAAAGGACCAGGATCCGTAACCAAGGAGGGTGGATACTGTGCCGAAGGGCAGATTGCACAATACCCTGTGACGACCTGATAGGCCAGGGCGTCACAGCGGCATCAAGCTTTGTTCACACGGCAGAGCCCGACACTCTGTTCGATGGTTTCTCTGGTGTTTCTGATCAACTCAGGCAGACCCGGATGTCGACCTGCTGTCTGCTCATTCATAGACAGGATAGCAAGAGTTAACCTAGTCTAGCCTGATCATTAGGCTTCTTGGATCACATTTTATAAGGAAACCAATCTCTTCTGCTCCTCTCATTTTTAGGCTAGAGGAAATCTACCTTTTCCAACTATAGTTTATGCTGTGTTGGTCTGTGAGTTGCAGTGTTCCAGACTTGCTGGAGAAAGTGTTGCTTTATGCTTGGTGTTGTTGTGGCGTTACCCGTCTTGTTGTTTCCACCCTGCTCTTGTTTTCCTCCTAATCTCTTATTGTTTTATACCCCTGTGTGTGCGTGCTGTGTGACAGAGTTTTGCTTTCCCCTGTTTGCCAATTGCTGTAGCTTAAATCACACTCCTGTCCAGGCCCCCTGGTGGAGGGGGTATAAGATCAGGGTTGGTGAGGAGCATGACAATTTGCTATTTGATTCCAATATCTTTATACAAGTCCATATGTGATGCCCTGGACTAGCCAGGTAGTCACAGACATAACATCACACACACACCCTCCCCCGGATAGTTACACCAGTCAAACACAAAACCCTTGTTGCCTCCCTCTAGAGTCTGATGTCCGGACCAGGTGGGGCGGAGCCAAGCGGTTAGCCCCACCCACCGAGGAGTTCACAGGCCTGGAGGTGGGAAAAGCAGGCAGATTGAGTTTGGAGGTGAAAGTGAGAGGACAGAACCTGTCTGTGCCTGGGTTGGAGCCCAGCCACTGTCAGCAAGGTTGGCAGACGGTGGTGGCCGTCTGCAGGAGTTAGTGGATCTCTGCGGAGCCGTAGGACCGGGGTCGGGCGGTGGCCCACCGGTACCGAACCGGGGAGCAGAGTGAAGCTAAGCACAAAGGCAGGGCCATCGGACCCTGACCAGGCTAGGAGTCGCCGGTCAAATCCGAAAGTGACCGGAACTCCAGGGGTTTCCTAACAACCAAGACCCGACAGAAGGCAACAGTCCACACCGTGAGGATACACAGCCACCGCCACAGGCTAGAGATCCAAGGGCCAGCGCCTGCGGGCAAAACGGGCTCCTTTGGCACCTATAGGTCAGGGAGCGGACTACTGGTGGGCAACCACAGGAGTCAGAACATTCTAACAGGGTGCAGGGATAGACAGCCACCATCAGCCGTCCGGGGAAAGCACAAACACTGCAGCCGGCTGCGGGACCCGTCTATCCAGCCGTTTGGTTTACCAGAGACTCTGTCATTGACTACCTGAGTGAGTACACCAGTGCCATCCGGCACCGCGCCGCGCTGCCCCTGCAACCCTGCACCCTTAGCCATCCAGCCTCCCTGTTACACCATCGGGCCCCAGGATCACCAACCCCTACCCACCAACCCCTAGCTGCTCCCTGCCATCGCTCCCGGGATCCCCGTTATCTGCAGCGGTGGTGCCCTTTATCACCACGACCCGTGGGTGGCGTCACGAACTATCTCCCAAAACAAACCACCCCCTTTTCACTCGTGGACGAGGAGCGCTGCTCGAGTCCCCGGGTCTGGCCCACCGCTCGAGCCACCGAGCAGCAGCAGAAGCCCCAGACCCGAGCGTGGCGAGCGCGTCCCCTCCGCCCGCGACACATACACCTTAGTTAGTCGTCAGCTGACTTTTAGCTATTTTTGACGGGCACCATGGGTTGCTAATACTTGAAATCTGTATTATTCACTGACATTGCTGTATATTGCTAATGGATAAATATAGGGCATTTTTCTCTGTAATAGCCAAATATCTATTATCATCCGAACCAAAGCTGTGCTCAGAGGAGAACCAATACTTGTATCATATTTCTATAACACATTCCACCAGGTTACAGGTTAAAGTGGATGTTAGGGTTAAATGTGGAGTTAAATACTTGTGTCCCTGGTGGTCTCTGTGTGCTGGACTGTGCCCTGCCTAATCTGTCTGCATTCCTCAGATAACAGGGCTCTGAAGTCCCTTGCACAGGGTGGGGGCTGGGGGGGCTGGAGGCTGGGGGGCTGGGGGGGGGGGCTTTCTGATGTTGCTGGGATTCTCTTGCGAATTGTACTTTATTCTGATCTTGTAGTCTCTGGATCCGGAGAGATCTGCGGGTTACAGAAGAGTATAATGCTGGAACTATATACAGCGCAGTGTAATGGATGTATACATGTATACAGCGCAGTCATACATCTACAAGTCTGCAGTATTGGGACAACACAAGAGAAAAAACAAATAAACAAAGCACAAGAGAAAGTGATGCACATTTACATAGTAAAACTATCATGTACAGTGCTGGCCAAAAGTATTGGCACCCCTGCAATTCTGTCAGATAATACTCAGTTTCTTCTTGAAAATGATTGCAATCACAAATTCTTTGGTATTATTAACTTCATTTATTTTGCTTGCAATGAAAAAACACAAAAGAGAATGAAACAAAAATCAAATCATTGATCATTTCACACAAAACTCCAAAAATGGGCCAGACAAAAGTATTGGCACCCTTAGCCTAATACTTGGTTGCACAACCTTTAGCCAAAATAACTGCGAACAACCGCGTCCGGTAACCATCAATGAGTTTTACAATGCTCTGCAGGAATTTTAGACCATTCTTCTTTGGCAAACTGCTCCAGGTCCCTGAGATTTGAAGAGTGCCTTCTCCAAACTGCCATTCTGAGATCTCTCCACAGGTGTTCTATGGGATTCAGGTCTGGACTCATTGCTGGCCACTTTAGTAGTCTCCAGTGCTTTCTCTCAAACCATTTTCTAGTGCTTTTTGAAGTGTGTTTTGGGTCATTGTCCTGCTGGAAGACCCATGACCTCTGAGGGAGACCCAGCTTTCTCACACTGGGCCCTACATTATGCTTCAAAATTTGTTGGTAGTCTTCAGACTTCATAATGCCATGCACACGGTCAAGCAGTCCAGTGCCAGAGGTAGCAAAGCAACCCCAAAACATCAGGGAACCTCCACCATGTTTGACTGTAGGGACTGTGTTCTTTTCTTTGAATGCCTCTTTTTTTTTCCCTGTAAACTCTATGTTGATGGTTTTTCCCAAAAAGCTCTACTTTTGTCTCATCTGACCAGAGAACATTCTTCCAAAACGTTTTAGGCTTTCTCAGGTAAGTTTTGGCAAACTCCAGCCTGGCTTTTTTATGTCTCGGGGTAAGAAGTGGGGTCTTCCTTGGTATCCTACCATACAGTCCCTTTTCATTCAGACGCCGATGGATAGTATGGGTTGACACTGTTGTACCCTCGGACTGCAGGGCAGCTTGAACTTGCTTGGATGTTAGTCGAGGTTCTTTATCCACCATCCGCACAATCTTGCGTTGAAATCTCTCGTCAATTTTTCTTTTCCATCCACATCTAGGGAGGTTAGCCACAGTGCCATGGGCTTTACACTTCTTGATGACACTGCGCACCGTAGACACAGGAACTTTCAGGTCTTTAGAGATGCACTTGTAGCCTTGAGATTGATCATGCTTTCTCACAAGTCCTCAGACAGTTCTTTGGTCTTCTTTCTTTTCTCCATGCTCAATGTGGTACACACAAGGACACAGGACAGAGGCTGAGTCAACTTTAATCCATGTCAACTGGATGCAAGTGTGATTTAGTTCTTGCCAACACCTGTTAGGTGCTACAGGTAAGTTACAGGTGCTGTTAATTACACAAATTAGAGAAGCATCACATGATTTTTCAAACAGTGCCAATACTTTTGTCCACCCCTTTTTATGTTTGGTGCGGAATTATATCCAATTTGGCTTTATGACAATTGTTTTGTTTTTTTTTCATTGAAGACAAATTAAATGAAGATAATAATACCAAAGAATTTGTGATTGCAATCATATGCAGGAAGAAACTGAGTATTATCTGACAGAATTGCAGGGGTGCCAATACTTTTGGCCAGCACTGCATGTAAGAGAACATTATGGATAAACGGCCTCATTTATGAAGCGTCCCTACCCAAAAAACGCTACATGCAGCGTTCCTTCCACCCGACGATGTGTTACAATAACGACTCAGCGTTGTCCAGTGGATGCAACGCAGACACTTGCGTTACAGTGCGTCATCAATACAAGTCTATGGAGAATAGCGCAGTGTGTTAACGGACTGCGCTATTCTCCATAGCGGCGCATTGCGCTGAACGCAAGTGTGAAAGCGGCCTTAGCAGGCAGAATTACAGCGTGCTTCAAAGACAGTAATGTAATTCTGTAAAATGCACATTCTATGGGAATGTATCATAAGAAAATGACATTTTTATATCAGGGTTTATGTTAAAAGTATCTTTTAAACATTTTTGGTCTTTTTTTTTCCCCACAATTTGTCCTTTAAAAAACAAAAAAAAAGAGAAATGTTGCAATTTTCCCACTAGCTAATGGGGCTATATTACCCGGACACTTCCTGTTCTTTCAGGAAATTCACTTGCACATTAGCAGCAACAGACTGACTCTGACCCTATCTTTTGTACTGATGCAAATTGTGAGCCTGAGCAAAAGTCATTGTTAAGGAATCAGGAGCTGTGATATTATCTATTGTGTAAAGTGGATCCTGCGTTTTCAGCTGTGTATAGTGCTGTGACCGATCATTGTCATCCTGCCTGTGATGATAATGAGACTTCAGAAAAGTCTATAAAAACACGTGAAGTTTGAATCTAAAATAGCCCCAGCAACCAGTGTGAAAATGGCAAGATTGTTTACTTTTTTTTTTATACATGTTCCAATAGGAAACATTAACTTCACAAAGTGTATATATATATATATATACAAGTAAAATATATCTTTGTACCGTGTTAGCCAGTAGAGATAAAAAAAATTGTTTAAAAGAACTGAGAGTCCTCAGTGGTTGATACATTATAATAATATAATATATAATATATAATATAATATAATAATATAATAATCATTAAAAGGTATCAACCACTGAGGACTCTCAGTTCTTTTAAACAATTTTTTATATATATATATATATATATATATATATATATATATATGTATATATATATATGGAATCTGTCACCCTTTTGTGTTTTTTTTAGTTATTAATATAAGCATACAAGTGGCATAGAGCTGAAAGTAGCCATAATTGTATATATCCTAGATGATGGGTCATTTTGGACAAATAATCTATAACTTCTATCTTCCAGGCTATGGGGCTGTGCTGCCTGAAGATAACGCTGCCTGCAGTCTTCATTATGCAGGATTCCTCCTCCCCTTCTCTTTAGTATGCCTGTGACGTCAGGTGCGGTGCTGGAAATCCCACGCCTGCACATTTTCAGGCACAGGTGCATGCGAACATGCTATTCAATGCTCATTGTCCAGCGTCATCAGCGGTGATGCGCGTACCTGTGTCTGTTCTCACCACCTCAGACACCAGAGTTAGGGGTACTTTGCACGCTGCGACATTGCTAGCATCGGCTAGCGATGCCGAGCACGATAGTCCCCGCCTCCGTCGCACATGCGATATCTTATGATAGCTGCCGTAGCTAACATTATCGCTACGGCAGCTTGACACGCACTTACCTGCCCTGCAATGTCGCTCTGGACGGCGACCCGTCTCCTTCCTAAAGGGGCGGGTTGTGCGGCGTCACAGCGACGTCACACCGAAGGCAGCCAATAGAAGCGGAGGGGCGGAGATGAGCGGAACGTAACCTCCCGCCCACCTCCTTCCTTCCGCATAGCCGGTGGAGGCAGGTAAGGAGATGTTCCTCGCTCCTGCGGTGTCACACACAGCGATGTGTGCTGCCGCAGGAACGAGGAACAACATCGTATCTCCTATTGGTGCCACATTATGAAAATGACCGACGCTACACAGATCACCGATTTTCGACGCTTTTGCGATCGTTTATCGGTGCATCTAGGCTTTACACGTTGCAACGCCGTTGCCGGCGCCGGATGTTTGTCACTTTCGATTTGACCCCGACGATATCACAGTAGCGATGTCGCAACGTGCAAAGTACACCTTAGGGTCATTGTGCATGATCAGAAGTCTCCAGCTTCATAGTGCGCATGACCGGAAGTGTCAGGTACTTCTGATCATGCACACTGACCCTAAATTTGAATTGGTGACAATATACACAGGTACACACATCACCACTGATGACACTGGGCAATGGGCATTTAATAGCATGTTAGTATGCCCCTGATGTTGTGCTACCCTGCAAAGAGGGCAGACTAGTCTAGGGATGTAACTCCCTTGCGACTATTTCCTGCGTTCATTAGCATATCATAAAGGATCTTCAGACATACTTTTTCTAAAGATATCTTTATGTATTCTGTTAGATATAGGGACGGTTAGGCAGGAATTAGCAATATGCACCCAGAACTGCTTGTGGTTTTGGGTGCATATTGGACAGGCTCACTTTAACCCCTTATACCCTTGTGCACCTCCAATGTATGGGGCACAAGTATAAAGCAAATTAAAGATCTTTGAAGGGATCTGTGGCGCCCCAGGACCTGGTCGCCACAACAGCATTGCCCTCCCAAAAGGGTTAATGCTGAGCCTGGAGGTAATTGGGAGATCTATTGGCCAGTAAGTTAACACTCAACACAGTTCTCCCTCCGGCCAGCAGGGGGAGCTCTGAACCTGGAACTTCAGGGAGCATTCCTTAAGTCTGGCTGGAAGGAGGAAGTGGTAGTTAGTCTGGAGACAGGAGTGAAAGAGTGCAGACGCAGGGTAGTGCTGCCTTGTGAAACTGGGGCCTAGAGCTTGGATAGCTTGGCCCAGTGAAGCAAGGGGAGCAGAGAGGCACAGCAGAGACTCAGACATCGGAGTCTGTAGTTGCCAGGGCATAAAATCCATCCCTGGTAGCTGAATCCGGAGGGCAGGAGAGCTGTAAGCCCCCTGTCCCAGAAGCAATCTGAAGGTACAACTGCATCCCAAGGGCCTGGTGTGGGCTCCAGCAGAGAAGCACCAGAGAGGGCCTGCGCAGTCTACCACACAGAAAAGGGGACGAACAACAAGTCCCAGCAGCAAGAGGGCAATTGCAAACCTAAAGTGCAGTGTCCTAAAACAGCAGAGAAAGATTAAGGAGTAGGCCTCATACTCAACTGGCCAAAGATCACCCCAGGCACTTCCAGGCCGGCCGGATCATCTTTACCATCTGTGACGGTCTCCCTGGACTAAGTTTCTGCCGAGTAAAAGAGGAGAAGGTAAAGAGACTACTGTTTGTGCCTGTTTCTTTCATTGCTTGTCGGCCCTGCACCGTGTTAGTCACACAGCACCATAGACTTCCACAAGCACCAACTGTGCCCCGGGCATTGCTCCACCTGTGGGGAGCAGTACCACCATTGCTGCTATAACATCATCCCGGTGGCCTCACACAGCAGCGGCGGCTTAATAGCCGCAGACCACAGGTGGCGTCACGAATACAAACTTAAAGTCATCCGCCACATATTCAACTGACACCCACCAGGGCCACGGAGCCGGGCCCAGCCACCACTGACTACCACCGGACTAGTCCGGCCCGGCACCGGGTGTCCCATAGCCCTGGGGTGGGCGAGTCAACTTTTGGCGTCACGAACAGGATTTCGTGCCCGGTCACACCGGGTACTGTGCGCCTGCAGGAATTGTGCTTAAAAGACTGTGTACTGTCTGTAAACCGCCGCCGCCATTAGCCTCGCCGAGCGCAGGAAGAAGGGGGGCGTGCCTGAAAAAGAGCGCGAAGGGAGCGCGCCATCAGAGCAGAGCGCTGTTAACCCCGCGCGACCCAGAAGGAAATTTGAAAAGTGAACGGAGCCTGGTAAGGTTCACTAAGGGGGAGGAAGATGTCCGACTCAGAGGGAGAGCAGGTGGCTGCCATCGCCCAAGGCGCCGCAGCACCGGCCGAAGCAGTCCCAGTCGCCGTCGCCCCGGCCCCCACTGTAGCGCCGGTAATGCCGATCACCATGCCGTACATACCGGGAGCAGAATGGCTGCCGCAGTACTCCGGGGAGTCCCATACCTTGAGTGACTTCAGAGAAAGCCTGCACAGCTTATTCCGGGTGTATCCGCTGACTGAGAGCCAGAAGGTGGGCATAGTAATGGGACAGCTAGCCGGCGCGGCCCAGCGTGAAGTGAAGTCCTGGCCTGATACAGATAAAGGGACAGCAACCCAGATACTGGCCAAGCTAAAGAGTACGTTTGACACCCGCACCGCAGCAGAGATAAAGATGAGATTCTTTGGGTGCAAGCAGCGGGCCACAGACAGCATAAGGGACTATGCCTTAAACTTGCAGGAGGCCCTGAAAGCAGTTAAACAGGTGGATCCAGAGAGTGTACGTGAAGAAGACAAACTCCTAACTGAGCAGTTCATAGAGGGGCTCCTGTCAGATGCCCACAGGACCCAGCTGCGTATCATGGTCCTGCAGAACCCTGCTCTGGACTTTGCCAAGTTTAAGGACCAGGCCATCAGGGTACTGAGAGAATCTACACCGAATGACCCAGTACCCCTCCGGCCTCTTGCTATCACGTACCCCGGGGTGGTGCCTGCAACACGAGCCACTGCAGGGGCTGAGGCGCAGTCCCTGGATAAGGATCCCACTGCAGAGCTCAGACAGCAGTTCCAGGAGCTGACCAAGACTGTGGCTGCCCTTGCCAAGACCGTGCAGTCTCTACAAATGACCCCCTCGCCTGCAAAAATCGAGTTGGCCTCCAGCCCAGATGACGTCCCATGGATGCGACAGAGGAGGATTCCGCCGACCCGAGGCAGAGACACAGACCGGTATGATTCAACAGGACAACCGATCTGCCGCCACTGCAACCAGGCGGGCCACATTGCACGACGCTGTCCTTTAAATGGGCTGAGCCTGGGGCCAGGAGCCAACCCCCAGGTGTAAGGAAGCCCGGCTCAAACCCCAGCCGCAGCAAGTATGTGGGAGGACGACCGGTCCTTCCCATTGTGCTGGATGGGATCCCTTTGAATGCCCTCCTGGATACGGGGTCCCAGGTAACAACCATCCCCCACAAACTGTACAATAGATATTGGGCTGATTCAGACATTGACCATGGCCCAGATGATGATTTAACAATTGTGGCCAGTAATGGTCAGCCCTTACCTCAAATTGGGTACAAAGAAGTAACCATTAAAGTGGGGCGGGTGGAATTGCCATGTCAGGGGATGATAATTGTAGATATTGATCGCAAAGAATCTGACCCACTGCTAACCCTTGGTACAAATGTGATAGAAAATTGTATTGCCGAAGTGATAATTTTGTTGCAACAGGCGTCTGAAACTGCCAGCTCCGGGCAGCAGCGTGTCCTACAGAGGGAGATCAGAGCCCTGATGAGGAGGCAGCAGGTAGAGCTAGCCGGAGGAGAAATTGGCAGTGTGAGGGTAAGTGACCCCCTCCCCATTGTAATACCCCCAAGAAGTGAAATGTTGATATGGTGTCGGGCAGCAATAGGCCTCAAGGGTCAGGATTACCATGCCTTGGTAGAACCAGTGTATTCAGACAGTAGGCCTGGAGTCCTGATAGCCAGAGGGGTAGCGGACGTCCGCAAGGGGAGAGTGCCCGTCCGTGTCTTGAATTGTGGGGAGGAGGAGGCCAAATTGCCCCGGTACGCCACTGTAGCAAAACTGTACACTGTCAGCAACAATACCATTAAAGCAGTGGAACCCTTGATCCCGTCCGACCAGGCGGAAGACAATGGCTCCAAGGGGCAGCCGGAAGACTGGTGCCAAAAATTACATGTAGGCACCGACTCCACCCCCTCGCACCAAAAGCATGGGGTTTACCGGGTGGTACAGGAGTACGAGCGGGTCTTCAGCAAACACCCCCTAGATTTTGGGCAGGTGAAAGGGGTTAAACATCAAATCCCCACGGGTGATCATCATCCCATTAAAGAGAGATACCGCCCTGTACCCCCCGCACAGTATCAGTGTGCCAAGGAAATGTTACGGGAAATGAAGGAGGCTGGGGTTATCAGAGATAGTTGTAGCCCCTGGGCAGCTCCACTAGTGCTCGTAAAGAAAAAAGATGGTACGATGAGAATGTGTGTAGATTACAGGCAAATTAACCGCATTACACATAAAGATGCTTATCCACTGCCCAGAATAGAGGAGTCACTAACAGCCTTAAAGTCAGCTAACTATTTCTCCACCTTGGATCTCACCAGTGGGTATTGGCAGGTTCCCGTGGCAGAGGCGGACAAGGAGAAGACTGCATTCACGACACCAATGGGCCTCTGTGAGTTCAATTGTATGCCATTCGGGCTCTGCAACGCCCCAGGGACATTCCAAAGGTTGATGGAGTGCTGCTTGGGCCACCACAACTTTGAAACCGTGCTGTTGTACCTGGATGACGTCATAGTCTACTCCAAGACTTATGAGGACCACCTGAAGCACTTAGCAGAAGTGTTTGAGTCCTTGTCGAAATATGGCCTGAAGATCAAGCCGTCCAAATGTCACCTCTTGAAGCCAAAGGTACAGTACCTGGGTCATGTGGTCAGCGCAGAAGGTGTGGCACCTGATCCGGAGAAAGTCACTGTAATCAAGGACTGGCCAAGACCCACCACAGTGAAGGAGGTGCGGCAGTTCCTTGGACTGGTGGGCTACTACCGAAGGTTCATTGATGGTTTCACCAAGATAGCAGCGCCCCTTCAAGATCTCCTGGTGGGCCAGCCAAAGCAGGCTAAGAAGCAGAGCCCTCCATTTGAATGGAGCAGCCAACTGGAAACATCCTTTGTCCGGCTGAAAGGGGCTCTCACGGGAGAAGAAATTCTGGCCTACCCTGACTACAGCCAACCGTTTGTACTGTATACAGACGCCAGCAACGTGGGACTGGGAGCAGTTCTGTCCCAGGTACAGGGAGGCAGAGAGAGGGTGATAGCGTACGCCAGTAGGAAGCTTCGGCCCACAGAAAGGAATCCAGAAAACTACAGTTCCTTCAAGCTGGAGTTCCTCGCTATTGTTTGGGCAGTGACTGAACGCTTCAAGCACTATCTGGCATCGGCCAAGTTCACCATCTTCACGGACAACAATCCGTTGACACACCTGGCAACAGCCAAGTTAGGTGCGATGGAACAGCGATGGATGGCCCGGCTGTCTAACTTTGACTTTACCATCAAGTATCGGGCTGGCAAGAAGAATAACAATGCTGATGCGCTGTCCAGAATGCCTCACTTGCCCGAGTCTGGAGAAGACATGGATGAACTCGAAGAGATAGAGTTACCGGCTTTCCATCACCAAGGTGTGTCCCAGTGTGAGCATGCTGTGGGAGTGAAGCGCTCAAGCCAGCACGGGGTCTCGGTCAACCCCTTACTCCACCATAATTGGGAAGAAACACAGAATGGTGACCCGGCCGTGCGATTGGTCAAAGAGAAGCTAGCGCAAGCTGAGACCCATCTTGGCCCAGACGCTCCAGAGGAAGCCCAGCAGCTGTGGAAGGAGAGGGGACGACTGTTCACCTACCAAGGCAAGCTCTGCAAGAGATATGTCAACTATCGAACAAATGAACTTGTCTGGCAGATAGTGGTTCCGCAGAGAGATGCTCCAATGGTCCTAGCAGCGTATCATGATAACGCAGGACACTTCGGGTGGAAGAAGTTGGAGGCCCTACTCCGTGATCGGTTCTATTGGGTGCACATGAGAAAGATGATCGAGAAGTGGTGCCGAGACTGTGGCCCGTGTAACCTGAGGCGGAAAGACGATGCCAGCCAAAGGTCTCCCTTGCAGCCAATTGTCACAAAGCAGCCCCTGGAGTTGGTGGCCCTGGACCACGTGAAGTTAACACCAAGCCGGTCAGGCTATGTGTACGCCCTCACCATTGTGGACCATTACTCTCGTTTCCTGGTAGTAGTGCCTGTGAAGGACCAGACAGCCAGGACAGCAGCTAGAGCGTTCCAGGCATCCTTTTGTCGACCTCACGGCTATCCGGAAAGGGTACTGACTGATCAGGGTCCTGCATTCGAGGCTGAAGTGTTCCAAGAGTTCTGTAACATGTACGGTTGTAAGAAAATCCGAACCACACCGTACCACCCCCAAACCAATGGACTGTGCGAGAAAATGAACCATGTGGTTATTGATATGCTGAAGACCCTACCGCTGGAGGAAAGGAACCAATGCCCAGAAAAGTTGCCAGATCTGGTAGACCTGTACAACCATATCCCAGTGAATTCGACCAACTGCAGCCCCGCTTACCTGATGCGAGCCAGGCCTGGCAAGTTGCCTGTAGACTTTGAGATGGGGACTGTGTCGCCTGAGGCGGTTCAAGAAATAGAGGATTGGGATACAGAACGGCAGCAGCGGTACCGTAAGGTCCAGGAGTGCGTAGAGAGGAGCCTGTCTCAAGCAAGAACGAGACAAGAGCAGCATTACAATCAAACAGCCCCAGCAACTCCCTTAGCACCTGGAGAACAAGTCCTCAAGAAGAAGCGGAGGACGCATAAATTGGATGATCAGTGGGAAAACGAGCCCTACACCATTATCCCCTCCAACTTTGACAATAGTAAGGTATGCCTCATAAGCAAGGATGAAGGCAAGACCTATCAAGCAATTTCCCGAGACCGCCTGAAAGCGTGCCCTGAACGGTGCAGAATCCAAAGAGAAATGGAAGGAGTACAAGGAAGTCCCCAAAGTCAAGAGAAAGAAGGGGAGATGATTCAAACCATCCTTGGAAAGTTCCCCAAAACTTGGACCCGAATAAACAATGCTATAGTGGTACCAGTTTTGACGTTTCCGCAGTTGGTCGAGCCAGAAACAGAAAAGGTTCCGGATCCACCTAAAGAACCGTCCGCGCCAGCACGAGATGACACGCCAGCAGTGGAACAGGAGGATCAACCCCCTGTCAGTGGTGAACCTGTCATACCCTTGGCGACTCTTAGCCCACAAAGGCAACCATCACGCTTACCTATTGGGGTTAGGCCCACCTGTAGTGCTGAGATAGAAGACGCACCACGTAGTCAGGGGCAAACACCAGAGCTACGTAGGTCCCAGCGCAGCACTCGGGGACAACCCCCTCCAAGGTATAAAGAGTCAACTGTATAAGGGAAAAAGAAGGAGTATTTATTAGAATGTACATAGTTATGCAAAATGTCTGTAAGGTTGTGTACAAAATGTTTTTCTTTTCTTTGATTGCGAAAATGGACAATTGGGCCACTGGACTATGGGTGGCCAACACCTAAATTGTTCATAGTTAGCACCAGTGTGCTCGACACCCCTGAAGAAAAACCCGTCCGGCGTGCATAGAGTGGGGTCATCAATGCTCTGACGCACGCCCAGAGCCTACGTTGGGGGTTTGATCGCGGCGGGTCCCCCATGGAGCAGTGTAATGGACACCCGACAGGGAGCCACACTGGACTCTTATAGTAATGTTTAAGGTTGTAACGTTAAAGTATTTGCGCCTCCCATAATGGGATGAAATGTTCTAACATGTCATGTTTGTTTCTACAGTCCGGGAGTACTGAATTTAACTAAGGGGGAGTGTGGCGCCCCAGGACCTGGTCGCCACAACAGCATTGCCCTCCCAAAAGGGTTAATGCTGAGCCTGGAGGTAATTGGGAGATCTATTGGCCAGTAAGTTAACACTCAACACAGTTCTCCCTCCGGCCAGCAGGGGGAGCTCTGAACCTGGAACTTCAGGGAGCATTCCTTAAGTCTGGCTGGAAGGAGGAAGTGGTAGTTAGTCTGGAGACAGGAGTGAAAGAGTGCAGACGCAGGGTAGTGCTGCCTTGTGAAACTGGGGCCTAGAGCTTGGATAGCTTGGCCCAGTGAAGCAAGGGGAGCAGAGAGGCACAGCAGAGACTCAGACATCGGAGTCTGTAGTTGCCAGGGCATAAAATCCATCCCTGGTAGCTGAATCCGGAGGGCAGGAGAGCTGCAAGCCCCCTGTCCCAGAAGCAATCTGAAGGTACAACTGCATCCCAAGGGCCTGGTGTGGGCTCCAGCAGAGAAGCACCAGAGAGGGCCTGCGCAGTCTACCACACAGAAAAGGGGACGAACAACAAGTCCCAGCAGCAAGAGGGCAATTGCAAACCTAAAGTGCAGTGTCCTAAAACAGCAGAGAAAGATTAAGGAGTAGGCCTCATACTCAACTGGCCAAAGATCACCCCAGGCACTTCAAGGCCGGCCGGATCATCTTTACCATCTGTGACGGTCTCCCTGGACTAAGTTTCTGCCGAGTAAAAGAGGAGAAGGTAAAGAGACTACTGTTTGTGCCTGTTTCTTTCATTGCTTGTCGGCCCTGCACCGTGTTAGTCACACAGCACCATAGACTTCCACAAGCACCAACTGTGCCCCGGGCATTGCTCCACCTGTGGGGAGCAGTACCACCATTGCTGCTATAACATCATCCCGGTGGCCTCACACAGCAGCGGCGGCTTAATAGCCGCAGACCACAGGTGGCGTCACGAATACAAACTTAAAGTCATCCGCCACATATTCAACTGACACCCACCAGGGCCACGGAGCCGGGCCCAGCCACCACTGACTACCACCGGACTAGTCCGGCCCGGCACCGGGTGTCCCATAGCCCTGGGGTGGGCGAGTCAGATCCAGGCTGAATGTCTCTCTAGGGTTAATATAAATGTCACAGCCAGAAGTCTGGGCTGCACCAGGGGTGAATTTGCATAGACAACATAACAGTAACAAGTGTGATAATTCCATGTGTGAGGATGGAGTCTGAGCTGTCGCCTGTCATCCTGCGTGACACATGTATTACTGCTGTCATTACACCAGATGAGTGAACTTTATCCTCTCCATAATCATGTACTTGCCGCGCGCCACTCCCTGTTATATGAGCAGAACATAATCCCCACGTTACTAATCCAGAATATAGCGTAGAATAATATTTATACAGCGTGTGTACATTTCTCTGCTTTTCTTAAGAAAGTTTAAATAAAGCAGATCAGAAAGTTACAAGACTGGAGGAAATAGAAAGCAGGAGAAGTTTCTTCCTGACACAACAACAGCATTTACTTGCACTGAGTCGGCCGTGACTTCTGACCTTGTAGAGCTCTGTAATTCCCCTACAACTCTCCACCCATGGAGGCTTTCTTCCTGGAAATACAGATACAAGATAACACACAGACACAAAGATTTATTTCCAGTTGTCCATATGGCACAAAACTATTGGATTGTTGTCACCAATCACATCACATCGGTCCCTTTTCTCCGGCAAAATGGTGTAAAATAAAGCAATCAGTCCCATAGATGTACTGGCTCACCCGTTGACAAAAAAGGGGGCTTTACACGCAACGACATCGCAACGCTGTCGTTGGGGTCACGGAATTCGTGCCACACATCCGGCCTTGTTAGCGACGTCGTTGCGCGTGAAACGCACGAACGACCGCTAATGATCAGAATTACTCACCTAATCGTTGATCATTGACACGTCGTTCTAATCCCAAATATCGTTGCTGTTGCAGGATGCAGGTTGTTTGTCGTTCCTGCGGCAGCACACATCGCTATGTGTGACACCGCAGGAACGAGGAACAACATCGTACCTGCGGCCGCCGGCTATGAGGAAGGAAGAAGGTGGGCGGGATGTTCCGGCCGCTCATCGCCGCCCCTCCGCTTCTATTGGGCAGCCGCTTAGTGACACCGCTGTGACGCCGCATGAATTGCCCCCTTAGAAAGGAGGCGGTTCGCCGGCCACAGCGACGTCACTAGGCAGGTAAGTACGTGTGACAGGTGTAAGCGATGTTGTGCGCCACAGGCAGAGATTTGCCCGTGACGCACAACCGACGGAGGTGGGTGCTTTCACCAGCGACATCACTAGCGATTAGCGATATCGCTGTGTGTAAAGTGGCCTAAAATCTCTACGGGATCACAGGTATTTTCACTGCCTTTTATCGCTTGTTCCAAATCCTGGAACTGGAGGTATGGGAATGACCAGTCCCACCCAGCTCTACTGCCCATTTCTAAAACCCAGACCCAAAATCCGAGTCCATTAAAAACACCTTTCAGTATCATTCATGCTGGAGCTTACTTTTCCGGGTCCTACATCACTGAGGCTTGCCACCTCAGTGACACATATCTCCGGTCCAGGACCCGTCCAGCTGCCACCTTATAGAAACTCGATGTGTGTCGCCCAGGGCTAGGGGGTACTCGGTCCTGGGCCGTATATGTACGGGGATGCTGTGTCACAGTTGTGTAATGGCCGATGCCTGGTTCCGTGACCCTGGGGACGCTTTTTAATGGGGAATATGTCCAAGGGAAATGAAAGAGTTTGTAATGTGACGCCACTTGCGGGTTGCGCTTATGGTGGTGGAACCGCCACTGCACAGTCTTTTACCACTCGGGCTGATGGTGGTGCCAGCCTGGATGTTAGGCCCTCCGCAAGTAGGGCTGGGCCCCAGGGAGTGAATGTAGGGGTCCATCGCAGAAAGAAGGGAGACCACACAATGGGGATGCAGTGCAACTTCTGTTTACTCACAGTGATGTTGAGCTGTGGCTCTGAGGATGACTGGGTCAGACCCCTGGTCCCTTTTGTCCCAGTGCCAGTGTGGTGACCTTGTAGTCTGTTTCCCCGGCACCTCTCACTGGTTGGTGAGACCCCGTAGCTTGGAGCGTTTGTGTGTCCCTTACTGTTTGTTGTCTGTCTCTCGTCCTTACGGCGGGGAGTGCAAACCCTTTAGGGTTGGTGTTCTGTTCCGGTCCCTGGCTCAGTCTTTACTGCTGGTGCCCCTGGATTCTTGGGTCAGTGAGGTCCGTGAATGTCCCCTCACTGTGCAGGTATTTGTCAGGTTGCCTGAAGCTGTCACCTGACCTAGGGCCCTGTGCCCCGTTGGTGCTCTGGTTCCAGAGGTACCTGGCTGTACCCTCTTTGGCAACCACTCTCCTTGCCACCTAGGTCACTGTTACATGACCCCATCTGGAGACACATCCGTCCCCTTCAAATTTCACTACCGGACTCTCTGAGTGTCTGTCTGTGTCTGTCCCCTCCCACCGGGTTGTCGGCTAGTGGGCTGGAGTGGCTCCACCTCTGGGCAGCCATCCATTGGGTCCCGGACTAGTCACTCATCCCTAATGGGGAGTGGGAACTGGGGATGTTATGCGTTTTGGTGGTACCGGCATTGATTCCAGGTCCCTGGGGGGTAGGCCCTGCATCTTTGTCAGGGTGCAGTACCTAGTAGTGCCCTGAGGGGTTCAGGGGTGCTACACATGCATATGTTGTATCCTTGAACCTCAGCAGTGCAGAGCAACTGTGGTATCTTTGAGCCACCGTCCTGACCACTATTCCTCACTGTATACTGTGAGACTGTGACCGGGGTTATCTATGACGGCCGGTATGTCTCGCCCCGGTTGTGCTCACTCCATGATAGAAAGTAAATCCACTCTAGGGTTAATGCTGTTTCCCTACAGGCTGAAGGAAGGGTTAAATGGAAACAGGAACAAGGGCAGGTGTGCCGGGTGTGAGGGAGTGAACAGAACTCCCTGAGTTCTCTGCTGGAGAGGCACATGTATATTGTTGTGGACTTTTGTTTGGACATTAAACCGTGTGCTGTGAACCTTAATGCCTGGATCCCGTGTCTTCTGCTGCGCAGCCGACCACGCTACCTCACATATGGTGGAGAATGCGGGCATGCCAGCCCGGTGAGGTGTAGCTTCCATTTCTGGTGACCCGGTAGCACATGTCCTGGATTCAAGCGGCTATACTACAGCCCAAACCCGGCGACACCATGGAGGACATACTAAAGCAGCTGGCTCAGGCTACTGCACAGCAACAACAGATGAATACACACCTGCTCCGGACGTTGGATCATCAGCAGCAACAGCACCAGCAATCCTTGAAATTGCAGGAACAGAGGCACCAAGAACAGATGGTCCTCCTGGCCAAGTCGATCCGTGCCGGACCGGCAGCAACAACCCCGGGACCGGGTGACGACGGCAGCGTCCGGAAAGCGGTGAGACAAGCGTTGCAAAAGATGACCCCGGGGGATGATGTGGAAGCGTTCCTGGCGGTGTTTGAGCGGGTGGCCGAGCGGGAAAAGCTGCCGACCCCCCAGTGGGCTGAGGTATTGTCGCCCTATCTGACGGGGGAACCCCAAAAAGCGTACCTGGACCTCTGTACCGAGGACGCCATTGACTATGTGACCCTGAAAGCCGAAATACTGGCTCGGTTGGGGGTGAATACCTATGTACGGGCTCAGCGGGTAAATCAGTGGTTCTATGAGGAAGCCAAACCCGTACGCTCCCAGGCCTATGACTTATTGCATCTTGTAAAAAAGTGGTTGCAGCCTGACACTCTGAGCCCGGCGCAAATGGTGGAAAGGGTAGTAGTGGATCGTTTTGTGCGCACTTTACCCGTCACCGTTCAACGGTGGGTAGGACAGGGTGACCCGAGTACCCTGGACCAATTAGTGTCCCTGGTAGAGCGGCATGTGGCTACGCAGGACTTGATACGGGACACTGAGACTTTGCGTACCGCCCGTCGGTCCGGCCCCTCCAAGCCTAGGGCCAAGGACCCACCGCTGACAACGGTGCAGGAGTCCCCTACCATCCCGTCAGAGGCCGCGCCCGCCATTCCTGAGGTCCGGAAGGTTCTGTACCCTAAACGACAACCCGTCAAGGGGGTTTCCGTCCCCATTAGATGTTGGCGGTGCCAGCGGGTGGGACATATGGAAGCCCAGTGTCCACTCACCACGGAGCCCATGGATTGTGGGGTTACCCGGCGGGGTTCAATGTATGCTCAGGTGGTGTGTACCGCTGACCTTGTCTCCCCAAAGACGGAGCCCCACTTGTGCCAAATACAGGTGAATGGATATCCGGTTACAGGATTGTTGGATTCCGGGAGCTTAGTGACCCTTGTGCGATCCACCTTGAGGGCTAAAGTAAAGGCCACAGGATGTACCGTGGGGGTGGTTTGCATACATGGGGACGGCCGAGACTATCCCACGGGGATTGTCACCATCACAGCACCTTGCGGTCAGGTGCAACATGAGGTGGGACTTCTTAACACTCTTCCTTATGACGTGATCCTAGGAAGGGATCTGCCCTATTTTTGGACTTTATGGAGGGGACCCCCTAAGTCCCCTCAGATATTGGTCAGTCCGGGACCTGAGCCCTACAATCCTGAATCCGGGACGCCTGCCGTAGGGGTCACCATGATAGGGACAGAGTGTGAACCTGATAGGTCACCCCTAGAGGTATTGGCAGATGAGGCTGAAATGGTCGAGCCCATCCCGGAGTTGGAGGCGTCCCCGGATACGTTTGGGACAGCCCAACTCCAGGACCCTACGTTAATACATGCCCGGAGTCGGGTGACAGTAGTTGACGGGGTGGCACAACTGCCCGGTGCCCAGGTAAGGTACCCCCATTTCGCTCTTAAGCAAGATCTACTCTACCGGGTAGATGAAATACGGGGCGTGGGGGTAGAACAGTTGGTGGTGCCCCAGCCGTATCGCCGGCGGGTCCTCGACTTGGCTCATAAACACCTGATGAGTGGCCACCTAGGGGTCAAGAAAACGCAGGAGCGAATATTGCAAAGGTTCTATTGGCCCGGGGTTTTTGGGGAGGTAAAACGGTTCTGCGAAACCTGCCCGGAGTGTCAGCTTACCGCACCCCTGACCCATTTTCGCAGTCCGTTGGTACCGTTACCCATTATAGAAGTCCCTTTTGAATGGATAGGGATGGATCTGGTGGGGCCCCTCGTAAAGTCCGCTCGAGGGCACCAACACATCCTAGTGATCGTTGACTATGCCACCCGGTATCCCGAGGCGATACCTCTCAGACATACTGCAGCAAAGCTTATAGCTCGGGAGTTGTTTGCTGTGTTCTGCCGGGTGGGGTTGCCCAAGGAGATCCTTACGGATCAGGGGACCCCCTTCATGTCTAAAGTGACCAAAGAGCTATGCCGGCTACTCCAGATCAAGCAGTTGCGTACATGTGTATCATCCTCAAACGGACGGTTTAGTCGAGCGTTTCAATAAAACCCTGAAAACCATGCTCAAAAGGGTGATTTCAAAAGACGGGAAAGACTGGGATATGCTGCTTCCCTATTTGATGTTTGCCATCCGTGAGGTGCCACAGGCATCCACGGGGTTTTCGCCTTTTGAATTGTTATACGGGCGACATCCCCGGGGATTGTTGGACCTGGCAAAGGAAACATGGGAGCAAGAGCCCACCCCCCATAAAAGTGTGATTGAACACATTTTGGGTATGCAGAACCGCATAAGCGCGGTCATGCCAATTGTGAAGGAGCATTTACAGGAGGCTCAGGCCGCGCAAAGCGGCCGCTACAATAGACAAGCCACCGTGCGGACCTTTAAACCCGGGGATCGGGTGTTGGTATTAGTCCCCACGGCGGAGAGTAAATTCCTGGCTCAGTGGTAAGGCCCCTACGAGATAAAGGAAAGAGTCGGGGCGGTTAACTATAAAGTATTGCAGCCCGGTAGGCGGAAACCTGAACAAATATACCATGTCAACCTATTAAAACCTTGGCAGGAACGGGAAAGCCTGATGGCTGTTTTTTCCCCATCTCCCTCCTCTTCGGGTCGTTCACCTCCGGCTCCAGCGACCTCCGGAGAGGACGAACCGGAAGTAAGGATTGGAGAAGCCCTCACCAAGACTCAGAGGCGAGAGGCCAGACGGTTGGTTCAGCAGAACCCCGATGTCTTCTCCGAGCTGCCCGGTAGGACCAGTCTGATACGACATGATATTGTCACCGAGCCCCACCTGAAGGTACGCCTGAAGTCATACCGGGTACCGGAGGCTCGACGACAAGCCATATCGGAGGAAGTAAAGACAATGTTATGCCTGGGGGTCATCGAAAAATCCCGTAGTGAATGGGCTAGTCCGATTGTCCTAATACCAAAACCCGATGGCTCCTTAAGGTTCTGCAATGACTTTAGGAGATTGAACGAAATATCCAAGTTCGATCTCTACCCCATGCCCCGGGTGGATGAGCTGATTGATAGGCTGGGACAGGCGCGATATTTTACCACGCTCGACCTGACCAAGGGGTACTGGCAGGTGCCACTGACGGAGTCCGCCAAGGAGAAAACCGCTTTTGTTACGCCGGAGGGTCTCTTCCACTATGTTGTCTTGCCTTTTGGGTTACATAGCGCTCCGGCCACGTTCCAGAGGTTGATGGACTTAGTGCTGGAACCCCACCAGGCGTATGCATCAGCGTACCTTGATGACATCATTATTTACAGCTCCGATTGGCAGACCCACTTGGAACAGGTACAAGCGGTGGTGGACGCGCTTCGAACAGCCGGATTGACAGCCAATCCCAAGAAATGTGCGTTGGGACTCACGGAAGCCCGCTACTTGGGCTACGTGATAGGCCAAGGAGTGATTAAGCCCCAAATTAACAAGGTTGAGGCGATCCAGAAGTGGCCTAGACCCCTGACCACGAAGCAGGTTAGGGCCTTCCTGGGTATCGTGGGGTACTACAGGAGGTTTGTAAAAGATTTTGCGGGACTATCAGCCCCCTTGACAGACCTTCTCAAAGGCAAGAAGTCCGTCATGGTGCGCTGGACTCCGCAGGCCGAGGACTCCTTCCGGGCCCTGAAGGGGGTCCTGTGCGGACAGCCCGTTCTCGTACACCCTGATTTCCGGAAGGAGTTCATAGTACAGACTGACGCCTCAGAGGTCGGCCTGGGGGCAGTGTTGTCTCAGGTGGTTCAGGGGGAGGAACACCCCGTCACCTTCTTAAGTAGGAAGCTCACCCCTCCCGAGCGGAATTATAGCGTAGTGGAGAAGGAGTGCCTGGCGATCAAGTGGGCCTTGGAGTCCCTACGCTATTACCTGCTGGGACGGCAGTTTCGCTTGGTGACGGATCACTCTCCACTGGTCTGGATGAGGTCCGCCAAGGAACGGAATGCCCGGGTTACCCGGTGGTTCCTTTCTCTGCAGAACTTCCGGTTTACGGTTGAACATAGGGCCGGTGGGTTGCAGGGCAACGCCAATGCCTTGTCCCGCGGCCCGTGTTTGATGGCGGGAGTTCAACCCCGCACGCTTGAACTGAGGGGGGGGTATGTGAGACTGTGACCGGGGTTATCTATGACAGCCGGTATGTCTCGCCCTGGTTGTGCTCACTCCATGATAGAAAGTAAATCCACTCTAGGGTTAATGCTGTTTCCCTACAGGCTGAAGGAAGGGTTAAATGGAAACAGGAACAAGGGCAGGTGTGCCGGGTGTGAGGGAGTGAACAGAACTCCCTGAGTTCTCTGCTGGAGAGGCACATGTATATTGTTGTGGACTTTTGTTTGGACATTAAACCGTGTGCTGTGAACCTTGATGCCTGGATCCCGTGTCTTCTGCTGCGCAGCCGACCACGCTACCTCACAATACTTATACTGTATATCTTGCTCACTTTTCCTATAATTAGTTGATTTAGTAAAATGATTGTTGACCTACATTATACAACACGTACCGTGTCATGCTCTATAACCTGCCCTCCTTTCTTTTTTATGTAGTCAGGTCCTTATCAGTATTCTACCAGCACTATAGCTGCTGAAACTTCCTTTTCTTATTTCCCAGCATTGATTTATTCTACCATTGATCACTGTATTGCATGCCATACACTCAAATGTTATCTCTATGTTATGAATGTATGCCTTTTGGACAAACAGAAGCAAATTTTGGTAGTATATGAAATTCATCTTATAAGTACTGACACATACTTCAGACTGGTGGCAAAGCGCAAATTTATCTTGATCTGCCAATGGTCTACTTATCTTACACAAGATCTTTCTACTGGATTTCACACTCAAAACTATATGTGCATGTTGCTCTTCTACAGACAAGTCCAGCAATACCTCTACATGGCTGGTCCGTTCCTCGCTCCTAAGAAATCACTTTTTGAATTGATATGTAAATGAGGATGAAGAGCTATTTGTAGATCTGAAGCCTCTGTCACTCCAGCTCTATTCACCACCCAGTACCGCCGCCTTCTTCTTGACTGATAGCTCTTTTCCCTGAAGTCACACATCATAGAGATTCTAAGGCAGCGCTGGGCGTCAAATAGAGCTGGAGTGACAAAGGCTTCAGATCTAGAACAGAATAGCCTTTCAGCCTCATTTGCTTATGAATTCAAATGCTGATTTCTCATTAACGGAGGAACAAACTGGTCATGTAAAAGTTTTGCTGGACTGGTCTTTGAAAGAGCTACCATACACATATATATTGTCACAATGTGACTGTAGGAAAGCCAGGGACAGCGGCTCCTATGCTGTACCTCACACTAGGGGACCCAAGGACATCTCTAATCTCAGGGTTACGCTTCTGATCAGAATTGATCTGATTCCTCTCTCCCACCAGGGAAGGAAGGGGCAGGAGAGATGGAAACACATATTAAGAAAGACAAGGGAAAACCAAAACTCTGACACACTGCACACATAGGAAAAGACAATGAGAGACTAAGGAGAAAAGCAAGAGCAGGAAGGTAGCAATAACAAGACAATAAGGAGTAACTCTGCAGCCACACACAGAAACAAGTACTATAACCAACCACTAGTTAGTCTGGATCACAACACCTCACCAGACCAGCTAAGATAAACTATAGCTGGCACTAATGGAAGTGTCCAGCCAGCATATATAGGAGGGGAGCAGATGTGATTGGCTCCCCCACAACATGTGATCAAAGATGGATCACAAGCAGTCCAGCAAACATTAACTTTGCACGCTGCGACAGCGCTACTGCGATATCGTCGGGGTCAAATCGAAAGTGACGCACATCCAGCGCCGGTAACGACGTCGCAACGTGTAAAGCCTAGATGCGCCGATAAACGATTGCAAAAGCGTCGTAAATCGGTGATCTGTGTAGTGTCGGACATTTTCATAATGTCGCACCAATAGGAGATACGATGTTGTTCCATATTCCTGCTGCGGCAGCACACATCGCTGTGTATGAAGCCGCAGGAGCGAGGAACATCTCCTTACCTGCGTCCCGCCGGCAATGAGGAAGACCGGAGGTGGGCGGGATGTTTACATCCCGCTCATCTCCGCCCCTCCGCTTCTATTGGCCGCCTGCCGTGTGACGTCGCTGTGACGCCGCACGACCCGCCCCCTTAGGAAGGAGGCGGGTCGCTGGCAAGAGCAACGTCGCAGGGCAGGCAAGTGCATTTGAAACTGCCGTAGCGATAATATTCGCTACGGCAGCTATCACAAGATATCGCATGTGCGACGGGGGCGGGGACTATCGCGCTCGGCATCGCTAGCCGATGCTAGCGATGTCGCAACGTGCAAAGTACCCCTAACACTTGCTAGCCTGCCTATGAACTACCAATCTATTGGTCAATGCCTGCGCTGATTACAGACCTCAGAGAAGTTATCTGGCGGAGTATCAGAATCAGTAGTCTGAACAGATCGTGATGCCGCCATGACAGTGGAGCGATGTTTAAAAAACCTTCATGTGACATATATATAGTTTGTTTGGGGGGATGAAATCCTGCTTATCTTTAAGTATGGCCACTTTTAGGCTAGGTTTGCACACTGCGTCTTTTTGACGCTGCGTTGTTGTGCGTTTTTGGCCGCTAAAAACGCACAAAAATGCACCTGCGTCGAAAAAACGCATAAAAAACGCATGCGTTTTTGCCGCGATTTGGTGCGTTTTTGGCTGCGTTTTGCTGCGTTTTTGATCTCTGCGTTTTGCTGCGTTTATCAAATGCATTGCATGGGCGGAAAACGCAGAAAAACGCAGGAAAGAACTGACATGTCCATTTTTTTTTAACTCAAAAACGCAGGTAAAAAAACCAGATGTGTGCGGACAGCAAAAATGAAAACTCATAGACCTTGCTGGGGAAGCAAAGTCCTGCAGTTTTGAGGCCAAAAACGCACCCGAAAAACGCGCAAAAACGCCTCGAAAAACGCACTGTGCGCACATAGCCTTAGGCAGTTAGTGAAGTGAATTACTGCTAGTATGTAATCTACATTTCCATATTTATTTTCCTAGTGGCGCTCAGGGATGAACATAGAGGAAATGTGGGCTCACAGACAAAATTAAAAATGTACCCACTCTCTGATGCTGGTTGATTCCACAATCTAAAGGCCATTTTACACGCTGCGACGGCTGCCGTGTGACGTCGCTGTGACGCCGCACGAACCGCCCCCTTAGAAAGAAGGTGGTTCGCCGGCCAGAGCGACGTCGCAGGGAAGGTAAGTCCGTGTGACGGGTGTTAGCGATGTTGTGCGCCACGGGCACACAACTGACGGGGGCGGGTACGCTCGCTAGCGATATCGGTACCGATATTGTCGCGGGCGGGGAGGAGGGTGTCAGCACACCGCGCTCACCCCTTCTGCTCGGGTCCGGCAGTTGCTCCTGGTGGCTCGAGCTGCGGGCCGGATCCCGGGGTGTCTCCAGCGACACTCCTCGCCCGTGAGTGAAAAGGGGGTGTTTGTTGGGATTATAGTTCGTGACGCCACCCACGGTTGTGGTGATGGCACCACCGCTGCTCAGTGTGGGGGTCCCGGGGATGGTGATGGGAGCAGCCAGGTGTTGTGTTGCCCCTCCGTGGGTAGGGGTTGGTGTTCCCGGGGCCCGGTGAAGAGATGTGAAGGGTAGGGCCTGGAGGGCGCAGGGACGCGGGGGCAGCGCTATGCCTTGCGGCACTGTGGTACTCACTCAGCCTGAGACACGGACACAGTTTGTACGGTAAACCAACGGCTGGTAGGACGGTCCCACAGACGGTTGCACCTGCACTCCCGGTAGGTGACGGTGACGTCTCTCTTCCTTGCACCTGTTTGACTGATGGTAGCGGTGGATTCCCTCCGGTTACCCTCTCCCCGACTGCAATCTGGGCCGGAGGAGCTCTACACTTTGCCCGCAGGCGCTGGCCCTGGGGAAACTGGTGCCTTGGCGGTGGCGGTGTCTCCCCGTTAATGGTCGGGCTGTTGCCGTCAATCGGGACTTTGTTGCTGGGGGATCTGCGTCCCCTTCGCTGATGGATTCGGCAAATTGGGCGACTCCTAGCCTTGCCGGGGTCCGAGAGGCCCCTGCCCTGGTGCTGACTGTCCTTCGGAACACTGCTCCAGACCACCGGGCACACAGCCAACGGGGTCCTTCCAGGAACTTCCGAACTGTCCCACTCCGGACAGTCACCGCCGTCGCTGACCTTGCTGTTCTAGCCCTACACACAGCTGGGCTCTCAGGCTGTCTTCCCTTCTTGCTTTCCTCCTTTTCTACTTTCCTCCCTTAACTCCTCCACTTTAGCTCCTCTTTACTCTTGCCCTGCCTGGGCTTCACTCCTTCCACTTCCTCCTCCCTGACTAGACTGCCTGGTACTTCCTGCTTCCAGTGTTGTGAGCTCCTTGGTGGGCGGAGCCAACCGCCTGGCCCACCCCCTGGTGTGCATCACAGACTCCTGGAGGGAGGCAACAAGGATTTGTGGTTAGCAGGTGTGCCTACCTGGAGTGTGGGGTGTAGTGGTGTTGTTATCTGTGTCCCCTGGCTTGCCCAGGGCGACACATTCCCCCTTAGCAAAATGCAGACCGTCCGCGGGCTGCCGTCCTACACCGGTTTTATTTTTCTGTAAAAAGGGGATAACAGGTTAAACATAACATAAGCATTTTCAATCAACTCTTCCCAAGACGGGAGGCACATTTTACTTTTAAACGTTGCAACGGTGTACGGTCACGGTTTCCGCTCTCTCCCACCCAAGCAACCTGGCCCTGATGCTGCCCCTAAAACCCAGGCAGCACCCCTTGACCCACAGTCCAGCACAAGTCACCCGAGCGGGATCTGTCCTTCCCTCCAGAGGGTAGCCACCGGTCCCTTTGGTGGCTGGGCCCTGGCCTGCTCTGCTCAGGGCCCTCCCTCCAACCTGCCTCTCCGGAGGCGGCCTGCGGAAACGGTAACGGTACCCAACATATTTACAAGCCACTAACGTTTGTGGTTGCCCTGCAGAGTTCACGGGCTTGTCCATGGATAGTTCCCATGCATTTTAAACGGTCCCCACGGGGACAACGGTGCCGGCTCCTGCCGGTTGCAAATCAACAAAATAAATCAGGTGACTTCTCGGGTAATCATTTTCATTTTTCAAAACTTTCAACTTTTCTCAAACAACAAGCAGGTGGTCCCAACGGGGACTGTGCAGCGGCACTCCGCTGCCTTTTGCGGCTCAGCAGTCCATTCTCACTCGTGGGGCTCTAGTGCCACCTTCACACGGTGCACCGCTCTGGACCCCAATGGTAGCTCGCTGCAGGCGATCTTCTTCCATATTCATGCGGGCATGCACATCCGCTCTACACCCCTCTCGGGCATCGATCTCCCTGCGCAGCTGCTGTTGCCGCCGCTCCCAGCCGGGAGTACTTTCTGTTTGCTCCGGTTCAGCGTGTGCGGGGGACGGACCCAGCCAGAGTCCCTCCGTGTCGGCTACAACCGGCACCTTCAGTAATGAGGGACCCCGCTGTGACATGGCCTCCTCTGCCTCCTGGCAGCTGCATCCCCGCCGTGCCTCCGGTGCATCTTTGCTGACGGGCTCAGCCTTTGGCTTCTTCCATAGAAGCGGTTCAGGGTGGTCATGAGCTTCTACTGCAGGTCGGTCCGCCGGGGCGGATTGGCAGGGTACCGCTACCGGTGGTGGTGGTAGCGGGCCTAGTGGCGGGGTCACGGCCTCCGGGACGGGTGGCGAGGGAGGCAACGGGGGGAGAGGGCTTGGACCGGGCCCCACAGCCGCGATGACCGGCCCTTCAAGGGCATCGGGACGTGGGTCACTCACCCTCCCTTTCTCCGCTCCCTCCTCGCGTCTCCGCACGGTGGCTACAACGTCCGCCATGTCGGCCTCCCACTCCTCCAGGAGGAGCTGCATGCGGACCTGCAGACGGCTGCTTAGCTGGACGGTCCGGACTTCCACCCGCGCCGCGATGCCAAGCGCGGGGACCACGGTGTTGTTGGTCGGACTCAGCATCTTTAGCAGTGGCTTCTTCCAGGAACCAGTAAATGGCCGCAGAGTCCTGGCGTCCCTGCTTCTATAGCCGCAGCTACATGCGTCCAGCCGCCATCGCATCCCCCTTAGCTCTTTTCGGCCCCTCCTCTCTCGGGGCGGGGTTTTGGCCTTCGCGCTTCTACTGCTCGAGAAGACGCTCGAGCGGGAACTTTTCGCGCCAAAGATGGCGGCTTCTGAAATTTTTCTGCCGGATATCTCTGGCGGTCACAAGGCGCACCTCTACCTGACGGCAGAGCGGTAAGATCCTGTTCGTGACGCCAAGTTGTCGCGGGCGGGGAGGAGGGTGTCAGCACACCGCGCTCACCCCTTCTGCTCGGGTCCGGCAGTTGCTCCTGGTGGCTCGAGCTGCGGGCCGGATCCCGGGGTGTCTCCAGTGACACTCCTCGCCCGTGAGTGAAAAGGGGGTGTTTGTTGGGATTATAGTTCGTGACGCCACCCACGGTTGTGGTGATGGCACCACCGCTGCTCAGTGTGGGGGTCCCGGGGATGGTGATGGGAGCAGCCAGGTGTTGTGTTGCCCCTCCGTGGGTAGGGGTTGGTGTTCCCGGGGCCCGGTGAAGAGATGTGAAGGGTAGGGCCTGGAGGGCGCAGGGACGCGGGGGCAGCGCTATGCCTTGCGGCACTGTGGTACTCACTCAGCCTGAGACACGGACACAGTTTGTACGGTAAACCAACGGCTGGTAGGACGGTCCCACAGACGGTTGCACCTGCACTCCCGGTAGGTGACGGTGACGTCTCTCTTCCTTGCACCTGTTTGACTGATGGTAGCGGTGGATTCCCTCCGGTTACCCGCTCCCCGACTGCAATCTGGGCCGGAGGAGCTCTACACTTTGCCCGCAGGCGCTGGCCCTGGGGAAACTGGTGCCTTGGCGGTGGCGGTGTCTCCCCGTTAATGGTCGGGCTGTTGCCGTCAATCGGGACTTTGTTGCTGGGGGATCTGCGTCCCCTTCGCTGACGGATTCGGCAAATTGGGCGACTCCTAGCCTTGCCGGGGTCCGAGAGGCCCCTGCCCTGGTGCTGACTGTCCTTCGGAACACTGCTCCAGACCACCGGGCACACAGCCAACGGGGTCCTTCCAGGAACTTCCGAACTGTCCCACTCCGGACAGTCACCGCCGTCGCTGACCTTGCTGTTCTAGCCCTACACACAGCTGGGCTCTCAGGCTGTCTTCCCTTCTTGCTTTCCTCCTTTTCTACTTTCCTCCCTTAACTCCTCCACTTTAGCTCCTCTTTACTCTTGCCCTGCCTGGGCTTCACTCCTTCCACTTCCTCCTCCCTGACTAGACTGCCTGGTACTTCCTGCTTCCAGTGTTGTGAGCTCCTTGGTGGGCGGAGCCAACCGCCTGGCCCACCCCCTGGTGTGCATCACAGACTCCTGGAGGGAGGCAACAAGGATTTGTGGTTAGCAGGTGTGCCTACCTGGAGTGTGGGGTGTAGTGGTGTTGTTATCTGTGTCCCCTGGCTTGCCCAGGGCGACACAATATCGCAGCGTGTAAAGTACCCTTTAGGCATATCAACTGGATGCACAAATCTTCACACCTTTGTTTACTACATACCTAAGCTGCAATGCCCTTCACATGAGGTAAGAGACATGGCTATATCAGGAGAACTATACTACATTTCTAATTGGAGGTATTTGCTAATATTATTATTATTATTATTATTATTACACCTACTACATATTGGGATAGGAGCTTGGAGACGGGAATAACCCTTTAACCCCTTCACGACCTTGGACGGATCTATCCGTCAAGGATCTTGTCCCGTTAAGCCCCGCCCCCTGCCGCGGGCAGGCGGCGGCGGTCAGCACACATATCAGCTGTTTTCAACAGCTGACATGTTTGCCTGCTAGCCGCGGGTGGAATCGCTTCCACCCGCGGCCATTAACCCCTCAAATCTTGCTGCCAAAGTCTGGCAGCAAGATCTAAATGCGCGCGGTCATGTTTTTTACTTACCGCCGCCGCCACCGGAAGTCACGTGCGTTATCACGTGATTATCGGTGGTTGCCATCGTAGCACAGGGTCATGTGATGACACCTGCAGCTATGATGTTTCACTTTTGTTTTCCCTCGGCTGAGAGCAGAGGGAAAAACAAAGTGACTGAATCTGCTGTTTACAGCTGTATAGCTGTGATCAGCAGATAGATAATAGCGATCGGATTATTGAACGCTATAGCCCCCTAGGGAAACTAGTAAAATAAAAAAAAAAAGTAAAAAAAAAGTTTTAAAAAATAAAAAAAATAAAAAAACCCTAAAAGTTCAAATCACCACCCTTTCTCCCCATTGAAAATTAAAGGGTTAAAAAATAAATAAATATACACATATTTGGTATCGCTGCGTTCAGAAATGCCCGATCTATCAAAATATAAAATCAATTAATCTAATTGGTAAACAGCGTAGTGGCAAAAAAATTCCAAACGCCAAAATTACGTTTTTTGGTCGCTACAAGTTTTACGCAAAATGCAATAACAGGCGATCAAAACGTAGCATCTGCGCATAAATGGTACCATTATAAACGTCAGCTTGAGACGCAAAAAATAAGCCATCACTGAGCCATAGATCCCAAAAAATAAGAACGCTACGTGTTTCGGAAAATGGCGCAAAACGTGCGCCACTTTTATTGGACAAACTTGTGAATTTTTTTAACCCCTTAGATACAAGTAAACCTATACATGTTTGGTGTCTACAAACTCGCACCGACCTGAGGCATCACATAGATACATCAGTTTTACCATATAGTGAACACGGTGAATAAAACATCCCAAAAACTATTGTGCGATCACACTTTTTTTGCAGTTTTTCCACACTTGGAATTTTTTTGCTGTTTTCCAGTACAATATATGGTAAAACCTATGGTTTCATTTAAAAGTACAACTCGTCCCGCAAAAAACAAGCCCTCATGTGGCAAGATTGACGGAATAATAAAAAAGTTACGGCTCTCGGAAGAAAAGGAGCAAAAAACAAAAACGCAAAAACGGAAAGTGCCCGGGGGCTGAAGGGGTTAAAGTAATAAATATGTTACCAATCACCGGGGTACAACTCACCATTAAGGCTCCTTATAACGCTGGCAGCAGGTTATATTAACAATGAATGTTCATCCGTTGTTGGCAATAAAACCTTTTTAAGAGCCGCATGATCGGAGCAATTTCAGGACATTATATAATTATGAGATATTCGTGTACACTTCATATAATTACATTATGACCGGTGGAGCCATTGAGCGGCCAGCCTGTGCTGCATTAATACCAGGAATGCTTTTATGTTTGTATCACTAAAATGTTCTTGTCTCACAGAATAGATTTCTGAATAGTAAACCCACAGCTATGCCTACTCTTTATATAACATCATGTGTTCAGGCACCGGCGTACTTTATAGGATGAGAAGTCTCCTCGGCTCTCCGGACGTGTATCTTAGTAAATTGCATAGTATTGTGTTCCCCGCGAAATGACAATTCTTGGATATTATTATTCTGATCACTCTGGTATATGATATTCCTCCTGTAAATGTATTTATTAACAGATCAATGGCGGCATCCTTGGACTATTTCAAGTTGTCAGTACTGACAGGACAGAGACGTTGACATTCATATGTTTCATTGAGGAGTTACAGACGAAGGGCAAAATGCAAAAGTTATAAAATAAGATGCTGTAAAGTTAAGCAAAAAGATCTGCAAGATGGATTGGAAGTCCACAGTTGCTGGACCAGAGAACCGCACACCTTCTTCTACCTGCCGATACTTCTTGGTACCTCTGCTGCCTATGTAACATCAATATATATATATGCCATGAGTGTATCTCGCTCAGGGGAGAACCCGGTTGAATCTGGTGTAAGAAGGTCACAGCGTCTTGCGCTGGCAAGTTCACCACTGTTATTGATAACATCTCCTTCCTTGTGCTGCTGCCTGGCTGCTGGTGTGGCACCCTGAACTAGCCAGGTCGTCACGGGTACTGCAGAACACACCCCACACCCCGAGACAGGCACATCAGCCAGACACAAAATCCTTGTTGCCTCCCTCCAGGGGCTGATGTCCACACCAGGTGGGGTGGAGCCAGGCGGTTGGCCCCACCCACTGAGGAGTTCACAGTCCTAGAGCCGGGAAAAGGAAGTCAGTCAGGGAAGTGCAAGTGAGAGGAGTGAAGTAGTGGTGAAGGAGCAAACTGACCGTGTCTGGGTGCGTGGCCCGGGCACTAAGAGCAAGGTTGGCAGATGGTGGTGGCCGTCTGCAGGAGAGGCGAATCAACGCGGATCTATAGGACCGGGGTCGGGCGGTGGCCCGCTGGTACCGAACTGGGGAGCGAAGTGAAGCCAGCACACACAGGCAGGGCCTGCGGACCCCGACCAGGCTTGGAGTCGCTGTTAAGAGGTCAAATCCGTCAGTGACCAGAACCCCAGGGGTTTCCTAATAGCCAAGACCCGATAGAAGGCAACCGTCCGACCAGTAGAAGGAAATACAGCTACCGCCACAGCTAGAGTTCCAAGGGCCAGAGCCTGCGGGCAAAAGGGCTCCTCTGGCACATTTATACGCTGGGGAGTGGGTTACCGGTGGGAAGCCATCGGGACCGAACATACACAAAGGTGCAGGTGTGACGCCCTGGCAAAGCCAGGTTGTCACAGAAAGAGTTAATCCTCCTTGGTAATCTGATCCCACACCGGTGCAGCAAAACAAACCACATCCCCCAGGGTAAAAGAAAAGCAGAGGAGAGGGGAGGGGCTGGAGCAGAGTGTTTGGAGAGGCAGACAGAAGAGGAGTCTGGAGTTGTAGCTCCCAGGCTGATGGTGAAGCGTGCTCCGAGAGGGCCGGGACAGGCTGTAGTGAGGAAGGGGCCAGAGGTAGCCCGGCAGGGTAGTGGCCCCCCGGTACCTGGGTGACCCGGATCACTGCAGGGGAGTGTATTCCCCGTTCCCGGCTGAGGAGAAAGAGGAAGAGAGTGGAGAGAAAGGCACCTGGCTGCAGGGAAAGAACAACAAGGGCTGCTGCACCGTGTGTGGGACACTAACACCCCGTACCGAAGGCTGCGGACACCGGCAATTCCTAGTTACCAGTGACTCTGTGTGAACTACTTGTGAGTACGCCTGTGCCCTCAGGCACCGCACCGCAGCACTGCGCCCTGCTCCCTGCTTATCCCTGAACGGGCCCCGGGACCAACCGCCCCTACCCACGGAGGGGTTAACATCCTAAGCTGCATCCCAACACCGTCCCCGGGAGTACCGCACCTTCATCGCATCGGTGGTGCCCACAATCACCACAACCGTGGGTGGCGTCACGGACGATAAACAATCTCCCTTAACAAACCCCCTTTTACTGTGGAGCCTGGGATCACAGACCGGGTCACGCTACCGTGATACCCACAGAAGTGACCCTGTGGCCCGGATCTGAGTACCCCTGGTCCCCGGGCAACACACAGGGAAAGGCAGCCACCACCAACTGTCCGGGAGAAGCCACAGCAGCCGGCTGCGGGACCCGTCCATCCAGCCGTTTGGTTTACCACAGACTTTGCGTACATTTGTGGCTGAGTGAGTACAACCGTGCCATCCGGCACCGCGCTGCGCAGTCCAGGTGACCCTGCACCTTGCCAGCCCTGCCTCCCCGTCACCTCACCGGGCCCCGGGACCACCAACCCCTACCTATGGAGGGGGAAAACGACATCCCAGCTGCTCCCTACCATCGCTCCCGGGATCCCCGTCACCAGCAGCGGTGGTGCCCAACCTCACCACAACCCATGGGTGGCGTCACGGACCAAATCCCCAAACCAAACTATCCCCTTTCACTCACGGGCGAGGAGCGCCGCTCGAGTCCCCGGATCCGGGCCCACCGCTCGAGTCACCGAGCAGCAGCAGCGCCGGACCCGAGCGCGAGCGAGCGCAGCGCCCCGCCGCCCGCGACACTGGCTGTAGCTTCCAATTTCAGGTGAGGCTCTGGGGGTTTACCTGGTACCAAGTAAATCCTGCTAATCACGTGCGTGACAGTATAATGTCATGGGGGTCTAGTAGTCAGAAAAGGTGGCAGGGATGCTGACAGCTAGTGGACGGTTCATAGTGCTCTGGTTCTGCACCTATAGACATTGACAAGGCGGCTACGTTCTCCTAACCTTTTTGCCCATCTCTATCCATAATAGTTATTTGATGGGAAACACATGTGATAAATTTAGGATTGATGGGGGAATGATAATTATGAGGATGTTACTCCTATGTTTGGAGATATAGTGCGCAGGCGTGATCACCACTTCATTCACTATCTATGAATCACAGGGGTGTGACGTGATTACTAGGGAAAGGGGAGCCTAAACTGGCCCTCAGGCTAGGAGAACTCTAGATGAACCTGATCCCAAAGATACGTCTGATGGTGATGATGTTTGGGCCGCCTTTCTTGCCCTAGGTCTTGAACGACCCTGGTCTAGTGGCTCCCCCTCATTCCACCCAGGAAAAGGCCAGGACAGGAATGGTTAATCCTACACAAATAAACAGATAGGGGAAAACCAAAATTCAAACTCACAGCAATCACTCACAGATGATCAAGACGAAACTAAAGGAAGGGAGGAAATAATCAGACAAGAGTATTACCACAACACACCAAACAGCACACAGAAGTTCACCAAGTACTGGATAAAAAAGCACAAGGACTGGGATCGCATAAAGCTATCATTGGCATGGGAGACCAGGCTCCACCATCATATAAAGGGTGGAAGTGACTGTGATAAGTCTCTTGCAACTTGTGACTTAAGGCCCCGTCACACTAAGCAACATCGCTAGCAACATCGCTGCTAACGAACAACTTTTGTGACGTTGCTAGCGATGTTGCTGTGTGTGACATCCAGCAACAACCTGGCCCCTGCTGTGAGGTCGTTGGTTGTTGCTGAATGTCCTGGGCCATTTTTTAGTTGTTGCTGTCCTGCTGTGAAGCACAGATCGCTGTGTGTGACAGCGAGACAGCAACAACTAAATGTGCAGTGAGCAGGGAGCCAGCTTCTGCGGAGGCTGGTAACCAATGTAAACATCGGGTAACCAAGAAGCCCTGTCCTTGGTTACCCGATATTTACCTTTGATACCAGCGTCTGCTGCACTCACTGTCAGTGCCGGCTCCTGCTCTCTGCACATTTAGCTGCAGCACACATCGGGTAATTAACCCGATGTGTGCTGTAACTAGGAGAGCAGGGAGCCAGCGCTCAGTGTGCGCTGCTCCCTGCACGTGTAGCTCCGTGCGGTGGTAACCAAGGTAAATATCGGGTTGGTTACCCGATATTTACCTTAGTTACCAAGCGCAGCATCTTCCACGCGGCGCTGGGGGCTTGTCACTGGTTGCTGGTGAGCTCACCAGCAACTTGTGTAGCGACGCTCCAGCGATCCCTGCCAGGTCAGGTTGCTGGTGGGATCGCTGGAGCGTCGCAGTGTGACATCTCACCAGCAACCTCCTAGCAACTTACCAGCGATCCCTATCGTTGTTGGGATCGCTGGTAAGTTGCTTAGTGTGACTGGACCTTTAGGCAGCAATCCACAGGCTAGCAGAAATTAACTCCTGCTAGTCCGATTGCGAACAATAGCACAGCTGGTCGATATCCGAACCTGTCTGTGCAAATCAAAAGCAGCATGGTGTGGAGTGTCTGACTCTGCTGTGTGAACAGTGTCAGATGTAGTCCTGACACTCTGAGTTTTGAGCCAGATACCGTGTGACACTATGGGAAGGGTGATCACACATGAGCACTACTGCTCCCATAGATCTATAGTAGTGAATGGAGCAGTGGCCACATGCCCTATCACTCCATTCACATGGGATTTCAGACCCCCCATTTTCTGGTTAAGTAGAGTCTCAGTCGTCAGGCCCCCATTGATCATACATTTATCACCTGCTCTGTGTTTAGTGAATAAATGATGTTTATTGATTAATCCCATTAAATGATGCTAACATTCAGAAGGGACAGATTCTCCACTTTTAAAAAGGACTCCTTTTTATGAGCCAAAACTGAAACTTTTTATGTATGAGCAACTCTCGTTCATTTGAATAGCCATATCATAGTACATTTCCTCTGCAGTGGTTTCTGGATGCCAATAGCTTTTTCGGCAAAATTAGCTGTTTTCTATGGGTGCTGGGAGAAGACCACAAGTGATAAGTTGATCTCCCTAAAGAAAACATTCTGAAATGGCTAAAGAGACAACCCCTGTAAGTGCAAGAATCCTGTATGTTGGCTTCTTCCAGCTCCTTTCAAAGGATGTTGGTACTGTGTGGCGGCCATTGCTGTGGTGGTTTTGTGATGTTGGGGTAGTGTGGCCTAGAGCCATGGAGGGTCTGCCTTGTAGCATGGTGTTGTGAGGCACCAGGTCACCTGCCCTGCTTGTGCACTTGTCGCGGGCGGGGAGGACGCCGCCGCTGCTGCGCTCTCGCTAACGCTTGGGTCCGGCGCTGCTGCGGCTGCTGCTGCTGCTCGGTGGCTCGAGCGGTGGGCCGGATCCGGGGACTCGAGCGGCGCTCCTCGCCCGTGAGTGAAAAGGGTGGTTGGTTTGGGGGATTTAGTCCGTGATGCCACCCACGGGTCGTGGTGAAGATGGGCACCACCGCTGCTGGTGACGGGGATCCCGGGAGCGATGGTAGGGAGCAGCTGGGATGTTGTTTCCCCCTCCGTAGGTAGGGATCGGTGGTCTCGGAGCCCGATGATGTGACGGGGAGGCAGGGTTGGGGAGGTGTAGGGTTGCAGGGACACCGCGGCGCGGTGCCGGATGGCACGGGTGTACTCACTCAGTAAGAAATGTACAAAGTTCTCGGTAAACCAAATGGCTGCATGGATGGGTCCCACAGCCGGCTGCTGTGTCTCTCCCCGGACAGGTGATGGCGGCTGTCTTTCCCTGTCCCTTGATGTCCTCGTTTGACTACTATGGATCTCCAACGGTAGTCCGCTCCCCGGTGTATGGGTACTGGAGGAGCCCGTTTGCCCGCAGGCGCTGGCCCTTGGGTCTCTAGCCTTAGGCGGTAGCTGTATACCCTCACGGTGTGGGCGGTTGCCTTCTATCGGGTCTTTGGTTGTTAGGAAACCCCTGGGGTTCCGGTCACATTCGGATTTGACTATTGTCGGCAGCTCCAAGCCTGGTCGGGGTCCGATGGCCCTGCATGTGGGTGCTGGCTTCACATCGCTCCCCGGTCAGTACCGGCGGGCGAACGCCCGACCCCGGTCCTACGGTTCCGCGTTGCTTCACCACTCCTGCAGACGGCCACCACCGTCTGCCAACCTTGCTGTCAGTGCCTGGGCCACAAACCCAGACACCCAAGTGTTTACTCCTCACGCTTCAAACTCCAACACTGTTCTCCACTTTTCCCACCTCCAGGCCTGTGAACTCCTCGGTGGGTAGGGCCAACCGCTTGGCTCCGCCCCACCTGGTGTGGACATCAGACACTGGAGGGAGGCAACAAGAGTTTTGTGTTTGGCTGGTGTCCCTGTCTAATGGGGGTGGGGATGTTTGAGTGTTATCTGTGACAACCTGGCTAGTCCAGGGCACCACATTCCCCCTTGGTGAAATGCAGACCATCCGCGGGCTGCCCGTCCATCACCGGTTTTATTTTTTTTTCAAAAGCTGTAAAAATATAAATTAACATGTAAACATTTTGAACATATAAGCATTTTTGTGAGGACACTTAAACGTTGCACATATAAAACAAAACATTTTTAATACTGACGGATGGACGGATGTCTTCCGCTCTCTCACCCAAGCAACCTAGCCCTGATGCTGCCCCTAAGAAGTGGGCAGCACCCCTTGTCCCCAGTGCAGGTTCAGGCTGTCCGAGCGGGAACGGGTATGGTAACTTGCACTCGGCTGTCACTTCAGGGGACCTCACGATGATGGCCACCGGTCCTGGTGGTGGCCGGGCCCCAGCCTGCTCTGCTGCGGGCTCTTCCTCCAATCTGTCTCTCCGGAAGCGGCAACGGCTTCCATCCATAAAATTATTTACATGCCCACCAGTTCGTGGGTGGCCTGCCAGTTCTCGGCCATGTCCATGAGTAGTCTCTCATGCAGGGGAGTAAAACTCAGAAAGTCCCTCCGGGGACAACTTGCCGGAAACGGCCGGAATAATCAGGTAGACAATCAGATGAAGGTCATGGTTGATTAATGTCATTCAATCACATATTTAACGGTCCTGGGGGTCCCAACGGGGGACAACTTTCTCCTTTTCCTCATCTTTAAACAGCAATCCCAAGGCACAGCTGCCGTTGCTGCCGCTCCCGGTGTGGAGCACCTTCTGCTTGCTCCGGTTCAGGCGATGTGGGGGATGGGCCCACACAGAGCCCCTCCGTGCCGGCTACGACCGGTACTTTCGATAATGAGGGACCCCGCTGTGACGTGGCCTGCTCTGCCTCCTGGCAGCTGCATCCCCGCCGTGCCTCAGCCGAGGCCCGGGATCTGGGAGCGGTTGACGGGACTTGTGGTGCTGGCCTCTGGTCGAGGATCGCCCCCGCTGCGGCCGGGCGGACTGCCGGGGCCGTCGTCATCTCCGTCGCAGTCGGGATGGAAGCTGGGACGGGTGCCAGGGCGGTGACAAAGGTAAGGCCCGGGGGTCGCAGGTCCGGGCCCTCTCCCTCAGACACTGCGGGCTCTGCTACCGGTGACAGGGGTAATGGGTCGGTCGGGGCGTTGGCCACGGGCATGGGCAGTGAGGGAGGTAGCGTGGTGGATGGCTGGTGACGGGGATCCCGGGAGCGATGATAGGGAGCAGCTGGGATGTTGTTTCCCCCTCCGTGGGTAGGGGTCGGTGGTCCCGGGGCCCATTGATGTGATGGGGAGGCAGGGTTGGGGAGGTGCAGGGTTGCAGGGACAGCATGGCGCGGTGCCGGATGGCACAGGTGTACTCACTCAGTAAGAAATGTACAAAGTCCTCGGTAAACCAAACGGCTGGATGGACGGGTCCCGCAGCCGGCTGCTGTGTCTCTCCCCGGACAGGTAATGACGGCTGTCTTTCCCTGCACCTTGATGTCCTCGTTTGACTACTATGGATCCCCAACGGTAGTCCGCTCCCCGGTGTATGGGTACCGGAGGAGCCCGTTTGCCTGCAGGCGCTGGCCCTTGGGTCTCTAGCCTTAGGCGGTAGCTGTATACCCTCACGGTGTGGGCGGTTGCCTTCTATCGGGTCTTTAGTTGTTAGGAAACCCCTGGGGTTCCGGTCACATTCGGATCTGACTATTGTTGGCGGCTCCAAGCCTGGTCGGGGTCCGATGGCCCTGCCTGTGTGTGCTGGCTTCACTTCGCTCCCCGGTTGGTACTGGCGGGCCAACGCCCGACCACGGTCCTACGGTTCCGCGTTGATTCACCACTCCTGCAGATGGCCACCACCGTCTGCCAACCTTGCTGTCAGTGCCTGGGCCACAAACCCAGACACCCTAGTGTTTACTCCTCACTCTTCAAACTCCAACACTGTTCTCCACTTTTCCCGCCTTCAGGCCTGTGAACTCCTCAGTGGGTGGGGCCAACCACTTGGCTCCGCCCCACCCGGTGTGGACATCAGACACTGGAGGGAGGCAACAAGGGTTTTGTGTTTGGCTGGTGTCCCTGTCTAATAGGGGTGGGGGTGTTTGAGTGTTATCTGTGACGACCTGGCTAGTCCAGGGCGCCACACACTGTCACTGCAGCGGTGGTTGGCGCACGGCGTTGCACCTTTTAAGGCTTCATATACGTTAGGGACCCACTCAGATGTTCACCGTGACGTGGCAGTGGGCTTCATACAGTCAGATCAGAATGTTAAACCTCATCTGATTAGAATGTTATATAGCTCTTGTTCAGGTATATAAATTTTTTCCTAGCGACATTAGATCAACTGATGATTCTTGGATGTCGGTTCATGTCTATTTCTCCAGCTATGTTTCTTCCATACTTGTCAACTCTCCAGATTGTCAAAGTGGCTTCCTAAAATAGAGAAGACCTCCTGGTCCTCTTGGCATATTTCCAAAGTGCCAGAAAAGCCTCCAAAAATCTCAGTGGTAGGGCCATAGAGGATAAGTCCATAAAACAAAGCAGCCATGTTTTTCTTTTACGATTATTTACTAATTTGTTCCTACTTTTTCTTCCTACTCGTTAATTGTGTGAAGTTTTCTGACCTTATTGCGGCTTTCGCTCTTCAAGGTGACTATGTTATTACTGTCTTTCCCATATTCTGCGGTTCTTCGTAAAGAGGAATTGTTTGTGTCAGTTTGGCTGTGAACGCTCTCAGAGCCATCAGTATGATGCAGCGTCCTCACATCCTCATCATAATTTAATGTTTGTGATGGACGATTTTTCTACATTTTAACCACAAATAATATGGTTTGTGTTATTTGGCTTTAATAATTTATTCGCTTCCCGTAAAGCTTCACCGCTGTATGACAACAGACTGTCACAATGAATCGTTTCTCAAGTAAAGACCATGCGGTGACGAGATGATTAATGTGAATTGCGGAGACAATTTGAAATAGGGAATAACTAAAAAAGTTCTGATATATATTATTACAGTAGAAATCTCATGTGTTGTTGAGGCCGTCACAATGACTTTTTGAGTGCTTTCCAGTGTCCAATGGAGTGCTGGGTAGCTGCCATCTACTGTAAGGTCACCGAGAGTAAACAATACATAGCTTTTGGCAAAATAGTGACAGCTACAGTCATAAAGTTTTGGCACCCTTAAGGTTGTTACAGAACATGAAGCATTTTTCCTTGAAAATTATTGTAACTACATGTGTTGTTATACATTTTTTTCTTTGACAAATAAAACAGAAAGAACATAAAATTGGACATAATTTCACACAAAATCCCTAATATGGTCCAGACAAAATTGTTGACACCTTTTTAAAACTGTGGCTAAATACTTTGTTTCAAGCATGTGATGCTCATTCAAACTCACTTGTGGCAAATAACAGGTGTGGGCAATATGAAAATCACACCTGAAACCAGATAAAAAGGGGAGAAGTTGAATCAGTCGTTACATTGTGCGCCTGTGTGTGTCACACTAAACATGGAGAACAGAATGAGGAGAAGAGAACTGTCTGTGGACTTGTGAACTAAAATTGTTGAAAAATATCAACAATCTCAAAGTTACAAATCCATCACCTGAGATCTAAATGTTATTTTTTACATTGTGTGCAACATAATCAAAAGGTTTACAACCCATGGCACTGTAGCTAATATCCCTGGATGTGGATAGAGCAGCAAAATTGCTGAAAGGTTGTAACACAGCATAGTCCAGATCGTGGATAAGGAGCCCCAATCAAGTTCCAAAGAAATTCAAGATGTTCTGCAGGCTTAGTATGCATCAGCGTTAGCACCAACTATCCATTGATATTTGAATGAAATTAAATGCTACAGTAGGAAACCAAGGAGGATTGGTAACACAGAGACATAAAGTTAGACTGCAGTTTGTCAAAATGTACGTAAGAAAAAATCCTTCTGGGAAAGCATCTTGTGGACAGATGAGACCAAGATAGGGGTGTTTGGTAAAGCACATCATTCTACTGGTTACCAAAAACAAAATAAGGCTTACAAAGAAAAGAACACAGTACCTACAGTCAAATATGGTGGAGGCTCAATGGTCTTTTGAGGCTGTTTTGCTGCCTATGGCACTGAGTGCCTTGACTATGTGCAAGGCATCATGAAATCTGAAGATTACCAATGGATTTTGGGTGGCAATGTACAGCCAAGTGTCAGAAATCTGGGTCTGCATCCTAGGTCATGAGTCTTCCAGCAGGTCAATGGCCCCTAACTACTACTACTACTACTACTACTACTACTACTGCTACAAGAAACACCCAAAAAATGATAGAAACAAAGCACTGGAGAGTTCTGAAGTGGCAGCAATGAGTCCGAATCTAAATCTCATTGAACACTTATGGAAGAGATCTTAAAATTGCTGTTAGGAGAAGACGCCTTCAAATATGAGCGACCTGGAGCAGTTTGCAAAAGAACAGTGGTGTGTCCACAATTCCAGTTGAGAGGAATAAGAAGATTGTTGATGGTTATAGGAAGTTAAGGTGACATCAATTTTGTGTGGCCTATTTTTGGAGTTTTGTATTGCCTTTTTTCCCTCTGTTTTTTTTTATGTTGTTCCAATACACACAAGGGAATAATTTCAAGGGGGCCAACACTTTCAGCCATGACTGTATGTCCTGCTTTCTGTCCTACCCAGGAACATCTCCAACGTTAACCGGGAATGCCCCCCAAATGAACATAGCCACCCATGTTTGGGCAGGGTTTAGAATCCCAACTTAGTTTGGGTTATTTTTGAGAAATCAGGAAACTCCTGCCATATTCACGACTGTTGTTAAGCATGTGTAATGGCCCGTTCAGCTGAGCGGATAATACGGACATGTGCTGTCTGAGTAGAAATCGGACATCCCACTGACCAACATGACTCTATAGGGCTGTTGTGATGACAGTTTTTCCACATGGATCATATCCATCTGCAAAAAAATTACACAGTATTCTTCAATATCTCGACTGAGTCCCATCCATTCAAATTTATGAGTGTGCAAAAAAAAAATGACATCTAAGGGGGGCTTTATATGTTGCGACGTCACTTCCGAAATATCGTCGGGGTCACGTCGTTAGTGACGCACATCCGGCGCCGGTAGCGACATCGCAACGTGTAAATCCTAGATGAGCCGATAAACGATCGTAAAAGCGTCGAAAATCGGTGATCTGTGTAGCGTCGTACATTTCCATAATGTTGGGTCGACCGCAGGTACGATGTTGTTTGTTGTTCCTGCAGCTCCACACATCGCTGTGTGTAAACCCGCAAGAGCGACAAACATCTCCTTACCTGCGCCCCGACGGCAATACGGAAGGGAGAAGGTGGGCGGGATGTTATGTCCCGCTCATCTCCGCCCTTCCGCTTCTATTGGTCGGCAGATTAGTGACGTCGCTGTAACGCCGAACGCACCTTGAAGGAGGGATAGTTCGGCAGTCACAGCGACGTCGCTGAGCAGGTATGTGCGTGTGAAGCTGCCGTAGCGATAATGTTTTCTACGGCAGCAATCACCACATATCGCATGTGCGACGGGGGCGGGAACTATTGCGCTCGGCATCGCTAGCCGATACTAGCGATGTCGCAACGTGTGAAGTACCCCTTACACAGAACACACCAGATTTTATGGATATATCACTACCAAAAACCTAGAAATCTGTATTTAATCATGTATATTTTTGAATGTACATGTATAAAAAAACGGATATCACAAGGACATAAAAAAGGACACACGGATGACATTATGGATGCAAATCATCCAAGTTTTCTGCGAGAAACTAAGACAACTCTTTGTACGCTCATCTGACCCCGGCCTAAGTATAATTTTTTTTTTGGGGCTGAGTGATTCTGTCTGTCAACAAGAAATGATTGGACTTCATGTATAGCTAAGAGATGAGTCTGCTGCAGCCAAGTGCCTTGAGGGAAAAGCAAAGGTAGTGAAGATGCTCTATGAGGATACTACAACTCCCATTTGATGACTGTATCATCAGTAATAATTAAAGGGAATCTGTCAGAGTCAGTTTTGAGTAATCTTTGAGCAGCAGGTTATAGAGCAGGAGGAGCTGAACAGATTGATATATATGTTTGTGCAAAAAGATTCAGAAGAACTTGTATCTTATCCCTGCTCATTGTAGGAGTAGGCGTCAGGAGGCCGGAGCTAATCAGTGATTGACAGTCTATTCTGTATAATTGTGCATTCTTCCAGTCTAAGAATAAGCAAGGCTCTAAAATGACTAAAATACAATTTTTTTTTCTCACAATCATATTGATTTGTTCTGCTCCTGATCCGTAACCTGCTACTGGCAGATCAGATTGTCTGTCTAACATGTCAGGCTCCTATTAATAGTGGGGCTTTACTTCGAAACCTGCAAAAAAATTTCAGAATCTTCCATACTGAGATGTAGATTCATAGATACAAACAAAAGAAGACCGCAGCGCTCCACGCAATAAGATTTATATAAATATTGACTAGATGACATTGCATTACTGCTACAGTATATGGAATATACTTATTTCAAATTTGTTCTTATTGTTTCATTTTAAACATAGTAATACTGTATATATATATATATATATATATATATATATATATATACATATACAGTCATATGAAAAAGTATGGGCACCACTATTAATGTTAACCTTTTTTCTTTATAACAATTTGGGTTTTTGCAACAGCTATTTCAGTTTCCTATATCTAATAACTGATGGACTGAGTAATATTTCTGGATTGAAATGAGGTTTATTGTACTAACAGAAAATGTGCAATCCGCATTTAAACAAAATTTGGCCGGTGCAAAAGTATGGGCACCCTTATCAATTTCTTGATTTGAACACTCCTAACTACTTTTTACTGACTTACTAAAGCACTAATTTGGTTTTGTAACCTCATTGAGCTTTGAACTTCAAAGGCAGGTGTATCCAATCATGAGAAAGGGTATTTAAGGTGGCCACTTGCAAGTTGTTCTCCTATTTGAATCTCCTATGAAGAGTGGCATCATGGGCTCCTCAACACAACTCTCAAATGATCTGAAAACAAAGATTATTCAACATAGTTGTTCAGGGGAACGATACAAAAAGTTGTCTCAGAGATTTAAACTGTCAGTTTCCACTGTGAGGAACATAGTAAGGAAAAGGAAGAACACAGCTACAGTTCTTGTTAAGCCCAGAAGTGGCAGGCCAAGAAAAATATCAGAAAGGCAGAGAAGAAGAATAGTGAGAACAGTCAAAGACAATCCACAGACCACCTCCAAAGACCTGCAGCATCATCTTGCTGCAGATGGTGTCAATGTGCATCGGTCAACAATACAGTGCACGTTGCACAAGGAGAAGCTGTATGGGAGAGTGATGCGAAAGAAGCCATTTCTGCAAGCACGCCACAAACAGAGTCGCCTGAGGTATGCAAAAGCACATTTGGACAAGCCAGTTACATTTTGGAAGAAGGTCCTGTGGACTGATGAAACAAAGATTGAGTTGTTTGGTCATACAAAAAAGCGTTATGCATGGAGACAAAAAGGCGTTATGCATGATGGCAAAAAAACACGGCATTCCAAGAAAAGCACTTGCTACCCACAGTAAAATTTGGTGGAGGTTCCATCATGCTTTGGGGCTGTGTGGCCAATGCCGGCACCGGGAATCTTGTTAAAGTTGACGGTCGCATGGATTCAACTCAGTATCAGCAGATTCTTGACAATAATGTGCAAGAATCAGTGACGAAGTTCAAGTTACGCAGGGGATGGATATTTCAGCAAGACAATGATCCAAAACACCGCTCCAAATCTACTCAGGCATTCATGCAGAGGAACAATTACAATGTTCTGGAATGGCCATCCCAGTACCCAGACCTGAATATCATTGAACATCTGTGGGATGATTTGAAGCGTGCTGTCCATGCTCGGCGACCATCAAACTTAACTGAACTTGAATTGTTTTGTAAACAGGAATGGTCAAATATACCTTCATCCAGGATCCAGGAACTCAATAAAAGCTACAGGAAGCGACTAGATGCTGTGTGCCCATACTTTTGCACCGGTCAAATTTTGTTTAAATGCGGATTGCACATTTTCTGTTAGTACAATAAACCTCATTTCAATCCAGAAATATTACTCAGTCCATCAGTTATTAGATATATGAAACTGAAATAGCTGTTGCAAAAACCCAAATTGTTATAAAGAAAAAAGGTTAACATTAATAGGGGTGCCCAAACCTTTTCATATGACTGTATGTGAGTATTAGACAGTACTCGCTATGAGTATAGTGAATACGAATAGTTAGGTACTCGCTCAACTCTAAGTACCAGGAATGACAAAGCAGAATAGAGTATCACTGTGCCCTAATGTCAAACGTGTTGTAAAGAACGTGTTTAATAGGGATGATCGAATACCTGAAATATTCGGCTTCGCGAATATCCGACGAATAGGTCGCCGCTTTGCGAATATTCGATGCACAATGTAAGTGTATGGGAAGCCCGAATAGTTCCAAATAGTTGTTATTCGGGTTTCCCATAGACTTACATTGCACATCGAATATTCGCGAATATTTGCATAGCGGCGACCTATTCAGCAAATATTCGTGAAGCCGAATATTTCAGGTATTCGATCATCCCTAGTCTTCAAGTTCTGTGCCTGCAGTAGCAATGTATTGAAAGTACTGTGCATAACTTCTAGTAAAAGATTGTTCAAAAGAATCCTGAGTCTTTGTCGATGACTCCCCAACTAAAGAATAGTGGTCAGCATGATGGGTATGGTTTGCACACAGACCACACACCTAGCCAGGATCAACGCCACCATTCCCTTCCCCTTTGCTCTGCAGACTACTGAATGACTGCTGAGCCGTTCACCCGCAGCTACTGCCCCGCGCCACCCCCCCACACGGATGGATATTTACAATTTATTTACAGTTTATTTCTCATATTGTTCTATGATTCACGTGTAATGCTAACACTTGGAATTCTTACAGAACAGAGAGCAGCACAGGGCATTGCAGGCTTTTTATGTTGTGGTTACTCAGGGACACGCTTACACTTGGTTTCCATTATGTTTTGATCTATTTTTCAGTAATTCTTTGTTGTTGACCTTGATTTGTTTTATCTTTTATTTTCAATGTTGATTTCTGCTTTCTAACATCCTTGAGATACGACTACCTGGAATCACGTTTTACGTGATGTGTATGAAGTACTAAACACATGTACTAACTTTACGCAAGATCGACTTTCGGGCTTACCCATGAGCCTGCTGTACCCTTTGTCCTAACACCTTATGGCAACCCAGATACCTGGATTTAAAAGAGAACCTGTCAGCTTCTCCAGTCCCCTCATACCTCCCCCATTCTTGAACCCTTTATATACTTCCTAACAAGACCTTATTCTTGATTTATAGATTTATGAATCTCCATAAAATCAATTTTAGAACTAACTAGATGTAGTACCCGACATTGCCCGGGATAGTAATTAAGCCTCTCTCTCTCTCTGTTTCTCTCCCAGTCTCCCCCTCTGCTACTCTGCCACTCTTCCACTCTGGCCCTCTTCCACTTTCCCTCTCTCTCCCTCTCTCCCACTCTGCCTCTTTCCCACTCTCCCTCTCTCCCCCTCTCCCCCTCTCCCTCGCACTATCCCTCTCTCCCTCTCTGCTACTCTTCCCCTCTTCCACTCTGCCACTTTCCCTCTCTTTCTCCCACTCGCTTACTCCCCCACTCTCCCACTCTCCCTCTATCCCTCTTTCCCACTCACACTCTCTCCCACTCTGCCCCTCTTCCACTCTGCCACTCTCCCACTCCCTCAGTCTGCCTCTCTATCACCCTCCCACTTTGTCACTCTGCCAGTGTGACGCCCTGGCAAAGCCAGGTTGTCACAGAAAGAGTTAATCCTCCTTGGTAACCTGATCCCACACCAGTGCAGCAGGACAAAAAACCACCTCCCCCAGTGTAAGAGCAAAACAGAGCAGGAGGGGAGGGGCTGGAGCAGAGTGTGTGGAGAGAGAGACAGGAGAGGAGCCCGGAGTTGTAGCTCCCGGGCTGCTACAGAAGCGTGCTCCAAAAGGGCCGGGACAGGCTGTTAGTGAGGAAGGGGCCAGAGGTAACCGGGGTAGGGTAGCGGCCCCTCGGTACTAAGGGTGACCCGGATCACTGCAGGGGAGTGGACTCCCCGTTCCCGGCTGAGGAGAAAGAGAAAGAGTGGAGAAAGAGGCACCTGGCTTCAGGGAAAGAACAGGGGCTGCTGCACCGTGTGTGGGACACTAACACCCTCCGTACCGAAGGCTGCGGACTCCGGCAGTTTCTGGTTAATTCCTGACTCTGTGTGAATTTTCTTGCAAAGCGAACTGTGAGTAACAACATCCCCCGGTCCAACCGGACGCATAGCTCTCAGACCGTCTCCATCTCCTCCCTGCACCACCTCACCGGGGTCCGGGATACCAACACCATACCCGTGGAGGGAAATCACCACCTTGCTGCCCACCACCATCCCCGGGATCCATTAACCGGCAGCGGCGGTGCTCCGTTACCTCACCGCACACCACGGGTGGCATCACGGACAATCTCCCTTACCTAATCCCCTTCTTACTGTGTAGCCTGGGATCACAGACCGGGTCACGCCACCGTGATACCCACAGAAGTGACCCCGTGGCCCGGATCTGAGTACCCCCTTATCCCGGGGCGACACACCAGTCTTCCACTTTCCTACTCTGCTACTATCCCTCTCCCACTCTAGCCCTCTCCCTCTTTCCCATTCTGCCTTTGTCCCCCTCACACGCCCACCTCGTTGCCGGAGGATGCAGGTAAGCTGTTGTTCGTCATTCCCGGGGTGTCACAGGTAGCAATGTGTGCTGCCTCAGGAACGACGAACAACCTACGTTCACAACGACCAACGAGATTTTGAAGATGAACGACATGTCAACGATCAATGATTAGGTGAGTATTTTTGATCGCTAACACTAGCTCGGAGCTTTTACACGCAACAATGTCACTAATGACACCGGATGTGCGTCACGAATTCCAGGGATTAGCCACCACTGCAATCGCTGTCCTCTGGGGTGAGTGATGTCGCAGCCTAAATGTTTCAGCTTCCCGCAGGTGAAGCTAGGCCCCAGGGAGGATGATGGTGGTAGTAGTGGCCGTTGGCGCCGAATTGCAGGGTGATGGAGAAAGCAATAAGGAGTCGGACACAGTAGTCGCTCTTCCATGTCTATATTCACTGTCCGTGGGTTGCCCGGGAGATGCCGGTCTCCGCCGTGACTGGCTCCAGCCAATCCCAGGTAAGTTGGAGGTAGCCACCGGTATTTGAAAGTGTCCTTTCTGAAGGGATGCCACTTCAGAAGTGAGGAACCCGGGCTGAGCTTCCCGTTCCAAGCCTTGGGTACCTTGAAGAAAAGAGAGAAGAGAGTGGTGTTGTGTCGCCAGAACTGAAGTCCCAACTTTACTGAAAATTGTGTCCAGGTTGCTCCTACGTCTACCCCAAGTGGTGCCCGCCCCCCAGGTGGTTGTCCTAGTGACCATGCCTCGTGATGGCTACCCCCCTATCTACCCTATCTACCCTAGTCCAGTCCCCAGTGAAAAGGCACTTAAACTCTATGTAAGGTGGAATGTGGGAACACAAGTGATTAACCCCCTCCTTACCCAAGATGAAAACTGCACCTTAAGTGAGGCGCAATACCCTGTGGCAACTGAAGCCGTAGGGGCGCCACACACACATATATACACTTAGCTTTATATATTAGAAGTAACAATCACAATATGCTTATTAGTGGGTGACAAGTCATGAAGGTGTTGTTTTCCATGGAGTAATTCCCACCCACCTTGTTGTCACACCCCTGAGTGCCATGATTTTCAGGAGCAGCATCACTATCAGCTCTTTACCATGTCCATGAAATACCATGAACACATTGTACTAGCGATTGTTCTTTGCTCATAGGCTTCAGGTCAGTAAATGAACCGCAACCAACCCGAACCAAGACCCAGGGCTGTCTGTACATCACCACCAGTAAATGCTGTAGGGTTTGATAGTGTTTTTGCCTTCTATAATAAACATTTTATTATTATTATTTATTATTATAGCGCCATTTATTCCATGGCGCTTTACAAGTGAAAGAGGGTATACGTACAACAATCATTAACAGTACAAGACAGACTGGTATAGGAGGAGAGATGACCCTGCCCGCGAGGGCTCACAGTCTACAGGGAATGGGTGATTGTACAATAGGCGAGGACAGAGCTGGTTGTGCAGTGGTCTACTGGACTGAACATTTGCAGTTATCCATCTATGGATATTTCTATATGAAAGCTAAGAATTTCAGATGAGTAGAAGTCATATACTGTATATCCATATGGTCAGATATGCTTAACGTAGCAGTGTGCAGGCTTTATGTGTCTGAACAACGCCTCAATTAAGCTTAGGTTGTCAATCGAGCCAAGTTGCAATACCAGGCACAGCCTATAGACCTAAGAGGCGCTATTCTAGACAATTTCTTGACAACGTCTTTAAAGGAATAAATAATCTTTTGTATTCAGAGCAGAGTAATGTTCTCTCCAGTTTCCATAGACAATACGTGAAATCTGAACCCTGACTCACTGATTATAACCTGCAGGACAGGTTTGTCTATAATGTACCACTTGGGGGTTAGGATATAATGAACAAGCCTTGTGTGTGCCGCGGAATTCATACACTGGAGCTGTGTATTTATCTAATGACGAGGTTTCTGCTCTTCCCGAGTAAACCTGCAATAATGTCTCCATTCTGTCATGTAAATGTGAACCTGGACGAGAAGAAACATTTGATACCCTGCCCAGACTTTATGGCTTCAAAGTGTATCGTATAAGGATGTGTTTAAGAAATTGTGCTGTAAATGAGTAATATCATCCTTCATGTATCATGAACAGAAACTAGCAGATCGCCAGCCGATACCGGCAGATTATCAGTGCAGGGTCATGGTGCTGCAATGGATGCATGGTGTCAGTGACTTATGCACAAATGTCGCAGCAACCGAGAGCAACCTACCTGCCCTTACATCAGCCTACCTAAGGGGGAATCAGACAGCAGACCTCAGACCATTATTGAGCAGCGATGGAAGTCAATCAGAGCTTGATACTATTATTATTATTATTATTATTATAATAATTTATTATTATAGCGCCATTTATTCCATGGCACTTTACATGTGAAGAGGGGTATACATAATAGGGACAAGTACAATAATCATTAATAAAACAAGGCACAGACTGGTACAGGAAGACAGAGGTCCCTGCCCGAGAGGGATCACAGTCTTCAAGGGATGGGTGAGGATACAGTAGGTTAGGGTAGAAATGGTCGTGCGGCACTATAGTAGACTGAGGGTTACGGCGGGTTATAGACTTGTCGGAAGAGGTGGGTCTTCAGTTTCCTTTTGAAGCTTGTCAAGGTAGGCGAGAGTCTGATGTGTTATAGCAGAGCATTCCAGAGTATGAGGGAGACACGGGAGAAATCTTGGATGCGATGGTGGGAAGAAGAGATGAGAGGAGAGTAGAGAAGGAGATCTTGTGAGGATCAAAGGTTACCTGCAGGTAAGTACCGGGAGACCAGGTCACAGATGTAGGGGGGAGACAGGTTGTGGATGGCTTTGTAGGTCATGGTTAGGGTTTTGAACTTCAGTCGTTGGGCAATGGGAAGCCAGTGAAGGGATTGGCAGAGAGGAGAGGTCGGAAAGTAGCGTAGGGGACAGGTGGATTAGTTGGGATGCAGAGTGTAGAAAAGATTGTAGGGTTGCCAGTTTGTTAGAAGGGAGGCCACAGAGCACGAGGTTGCAATAGTCCAGGCGGGAGATAATAAGGGCATGCACTAGAGTTTTTGCAGCTGACGACTGCTGATGAGATCACAATAACCAGTGACACAATATCATCAGCGGCACATCACCTGTGTACACGGGACACTGGTTCAAATGTATCATGTAATTGTATCTATCATCTATCTATCTATCAAGCTAACTATCTATCCATCTATCAATCTGACTATCTATCTGATCTATCTAAATCCAAAAAGAAGTAGACAGCAATCCCAATAGATTTCAATGCAGTAATTTAACCATAGTATCTAATAGTGGTGACCTTTCCGCTCCACTTATCCCCTGAAGAAGTTTCAGTTGAGCGAAACGATCTCCATTTTTCATGCATGTGAGAATTTTTTCACCCAATGGTGATACCGTTGTAGTATTCAGCTGTTTCGGCATACAAACTGTCCAAATGGTATTGGACTGAGATGTAGACAAATGAGGAATATGTTAAGTGTTAATTATGCTGATCTTTATTGTGCATGAGAGGCCTTATTCTGAAATTCCTTCCTTGGATATCAGAGCCTGTCCTCTCCCTTGTTACATTTGATTGTCAGGCTGATTATTGGATAGGAGTCCACCGCTGGCCAACTTTATCAGTATTCCGATATTTTCTGTTTCTGTTATAATTTTTCTTTATTCTTTTTATAGTTAGGATCCTCCAAAAATGTATGCTTTTGTCTAACATCATACAACCAACTGCTGTGCACAGGAAATGTCTGGAGGTGTCAGTGGATAAAAGTTCCTGAAACACATTTCATAAGGTCATGAAGCAAAATATTAGTTTGATGATTGAGCTGAATCCGTGGACATTAAAGGTCATGGGGCCCATAACCAAGCCGAGCTGTTTTCCCCTGTTACATAGTGTACATTCATTACATCTGGATGCATGTGTATCCTTTCCTCTATGTAGTACACCAATCCTCTCTGTATACCAGCATTTGTGACATAGCCTCTCTATCTACGGTACTAATAAAGAGCGAACATTTGCCAAAAACTGTAAGATGCCAATAATTACAGCGATACTAAAGTGTTTGGAAAGTGTCAGAGACACAATCTATGAACAAAGAGAATGGAAACACAATAACAGAGGAACAACACAACATAGAAAATTAAAAGGATACCGCACCGCAGCGCTAACACATCCTCAATATGCTTCAACACACTGGATTATCTATATACTACACCACATAGGAGAGCTAACAGATCCTCTATATACTACACCACACAGGAGAGCCGACAGATCCTCTATATACTACACCACACAGGAGAGCTGACAGATCCACTATATACTACACCACACAGGAGAGCTGACACATCCTCTATATACTACACCACACAGGAGAGCTGACACATCCTCTATATACTACACCACACAGGAGAGCTGACACATCCTCTATATACTACACCACACAGGAGAGCTGACACATCCTCTATATACTACACCACACAGGAGAGCTGACACATCCTCTATATACTACACCACACAGGAGAGCTGACACATCCTCTATATACTACACCACACAGGAGAGCTGACACATCCTCTATATACTACACCACACAGGAGAGCTAACACATCCTCTATATACTACACCACACAGGAGAGCTGACAGATCCTCTATATACTACACCACACAGGAGAGCTGACAGATCCTCTATATACTACACCACATAGGAGAGCTGACACATCCTCTATATACTACACCACACAGGAGAGCTGACAGATCCTCTATATACTACACCACACAGGAGAGCTGACAGATCCTCTATATACTACACCACACAGGAGAGCTGACAGATCCTCTATATACTACACCACACAGGAGAGCTGACACATCCTCTATATACTACACCACACAGGAGAGCTGACAGATTCTCTATATACTACACCACACAGGAGAGCTGACAGATCCTCTATATACTATACCACACAGGAGAGCTGACAGATCCTCTATATACTACACCACACAGGAGAGCTGACAGATCCTCTATATACTACACCACACAGGAGAGCTGACAGATCCTCTATATACTAGACCCCACAGGAAAGCTGACAGATCCTCTATATACTACACCACACAGGAGAGCTGACAGATCCTCTATATACTACACCACACAGGAGAGCTGACAGATCCTCTATATACTATACCCCACAGGAAAGCTGACACATCCTCTATATACTACACCACATAGGAGAGCTGACAGATCCTCTATATACTACACCACACAGGAGAGCTGACAGATCCTCTATATACTACACCCCACAGGAAAGCTGACACATCCTCTATATACTACACCACATAGGAGAGCTGACAGATCCTCTATATACTACACCACACAGGAGAGCTGACAGATCCTCTATATACTACACCACACAGGAGAGCCGACAGATCCTCTATATACTACACCACACAGGAGAGCCGACAGATCCTCTATATACTACACCACACAGGAGAGCTGACAGATCCTCTATATACTACACCACACAGGAGAGCTGACAGATCCTCTATATACTGCACCACACAGGAGAGCTGACAGATCCTCTATATACTACACCACACAGGAGAGCTGACAGATCCTCTATATACTGCACCACACAGGAGAGCTGACAGATCCTCTATATACTACACCACACAGGAGAGCTGACAGATCCTCTATATACTGCACCACACTGGAGAGCTGACAGATCCTCTATATACTACACCACACAGGAGAGCTGACAGATCCTCTATATACTACACCACACAGGAGAGCTGACAGATCCTCTATATACTATACCACACAGGAGAGCTGACAGATCCTCTATATACTATACCACACAGGAGAGCTGACAGATCCTCTATATACTACACCACACAGAAGAGCTAACAGATCCTCTATATACTACACCACACAGGAGAGCTGACACATCCTCTATATACTACACCACACTGGAGAGCTGACAGATCCTCTGTCGCGGGCGGAGGAGGGGACGCCGCGGTCTCCCACTGCTCGGGTCCGGCTGCCGCTGCGGCTGCTGCGGCCTGCCGCTGCTCGGTGGCTCGAGCGATGGGCCGGATCCCGGGGACTCGAGCGGCGCTCCTCGCCCGTGAGTGAAAAAGGGAATTGGTGTTTTGGGACAGTTTGTTGTCCGTGACGCCACCCACGGTTGTGGTGATTTGTTAACACCACCGCTGCTCGGTATGGGGAGCCCGGGAGTGATGGTATGGAGCAGCCAGTTGTTGATGTGCCCCTCCGTGGGTAGGGGTTGTGGTGCTCCCGGGGCCCAGTGATGGGGTTGGTATGGTGGACAGGCGGGTATGGGGCCTGTGGAGGTGCAGGGGCGCAGGGGCAGCGCTGTGCCGTACGGCACGGAGGTACTCACTCAGCCAGTAAACACGACACAGTTCTCGGTAAACAAACGGCTGGTTGGACGAGTCCCTCGGACGGCTCACGGTGCTGACTTCCCCTGCAGTTGACGGTGACGGTCTCTTCCCGGCACCTATGTGTTGTTGTTTGGTAGCGATGGGTTCCCACCGGTAACCCGCTCCCCAGCATGGATATGAGCCGGAGGAGCTCCACTCTTGCCCGCAGGCGCTGGCCCTGGGAAACTGGTGCCTTGGCGGTGGCGGTGTCTCCCCTTAACGGTTGGACTGTTGCCTTCAACGGGACTTGGTTGTTGGGAGACAGTCGTCCCCTTTACTGACGGATTTGGCAAATTCGGCGACTCCTAGCCTTGCCGGGATCCGAAAGGCCCCTGCACTGGTGCTGACTAATCTTCGTATACCGCTCCAGTACCGCCGGGTCACCACCCGTCCACGGTCCTTTCGGCAACCTCCAATCAGTCTCGCCTGCAGACAGTCACCGCCGTCTGCCAACCTTGCTGTCTCAGTCCGGGGCACACACCCGGACCAACTTCAGGCTTCTTTCTGTCACTTTCTCTGTTGCTCTTACTTTAGCTCCACTACCACTTCACTTCCTTCTACTTCTTCCTCCTAAACTGCACTCCACTCTAGCCCTCAGCTAGACTTCAACTCCTCTCACTTCCTCCTCCAAACTCTATCTGCCTGGTTCTCCCGCCTCCAGGGCTGTGAACTCCTCGGTGGGCGGAGCCAACCGCCTGGCCCACCCCCTGGTGAGGACATCAGCCCCTGGAGGAAGGCAACAAGGATTTTAGTTTTGACCTTGTGTGTACCTGCAGGGAATGTGGGGTGCGTGTGGTGTTGTGACCTGTGACCCCTGGCTTGCCCAGGGCGTCACATTCCCCCTTAGCAAAACGCAGACCGTCCTCGGGCTGCCCGTCCAACACCGGTTTTATTTTCCTTTTTGTTTTTCTGAAAAAGATAAAATGGTAACATATATACAAATTATGGCATCATCCCACAGCGGGAGGTTCAATTCTTAAACATTACAAACAGTGTACGGTTACGGTTTCCGCTCTCTCCCACCCAAGTAACCTGGCCCTGATGCTGCCCCTAAAACCCAGGCAGCACCCCTTGACCCCAGTCCAGCACAAGTTACCCGAGCGGGATCTGTCCTTCCCCTCCAGAGGGTAGCCACCGGTTCCTGTAGTGGCTGGGCCCCAGCCTGCTCTGCTGTGGGCCCTCCCTCCAACCTGCCTCTCCGGAGGTGGTAATTGCGGAAACGGTAACGGTAACACAACTTATTTACAAGCCACTAACGTCTGTGGTTGCCCTGCAAGTTCACGGGCTTGTCCATAAGGAGTCCCTTATGCAACCTTTTCAATCGGTCCCCACGGGGACAACGGTGCCGGCCACGGCCGGTTTCAAATCACATGTGAATCAGGTGAAGCTTCGGTTCCATTTCACTTATCATCTCTTTTGTAACACTTTAAACTTTCAAAACACACACAGACTTCTGGATCCCCTCTTTAAAGGACGGTCTCTCTGTACCTAAGTGGGGGTCTACCTAGGTTGGGACGGGTGGACCTCCTGGGTCCGGTGTCAGTGGGGCTGGGCAGTGGGGTAGAGGGAACAATCGGTTCCTCCTCCCTGCTATCGTGTGGGGCAGGCGGAGGCATAGGGGAGCTGGGCACAGGTTCATCCCTGGGCACTGGCACTGGTTCTGGCTCACGGTTGACCTCTTCCACCACTTCTTCATCCACAGGTTGTGGGAACAGTATCACTGGAAGAATCACCGCGCCGTTCTGTGTAGGCCAGTCTGCTGGGAAGTCTCCCATCGCAGTGTGGATCACCTCTTTCACCTTATCCGCTGGTAGGGGAATCGGTACTTCTGCCGCCTCTCTTAAGGCTGGTGGGCACCTTTTCAGATGGTCCCGGGAAACTGTGGCCAAAGTGCCTCCTTGGTCACGACTGATTTGGTAGGCCTTCACATCTTCCCATCCTGTGGGCTGTATGACGTACGGGTTCTGTTCCCATTGATCATCCAGCTTGTGGGTGTCCTCTTCCGCTTCATTACGACATCTCCGGGCTGAAAAGGGCCAGCAGACGCCTTTTGATTAAAGCGCTGCTCCTGTTGTTCCCGACTCCGACTTAAGTTCTTCGCGACATATTCTTGAATCTTCCGGTATTGTGCTCTCCGCCGAGTTTCCCATTCAGCTGTCAAAGGGAGTGCTTCTGGGGCCTCCAACCCTATTTCCAGGTCCACCGGCAGGCGGCCGGGGCGAGCCCTCATCAGGTATGCTGGGGTGCACTTTGTTGAGCTGGACGGGATATTGTTGTACATATCGACCAAGTCGGGTAGCTTTTCCAGCCACAGGCTCCGCTCTTCCAGCGGTAACGTCTTGAGGAGTCCCAGGACCAAGTGATTCATCTTCTCACACATGCCGTTGGTCTGGGCATGGTAAGGGGTGGTCCGGATCTTCTTACAGCCGTACAACTGGCAGAACTCGTGGAACACCTCCGCTTCAAAAGCCGGGCCTTGGTCAGTAAGCACCTTTTCTGAATATCCATGTGGTCGGCAGAAATAAGCCTGGAACGCTCGAGCGGCAGTTCGACCAGTTAGGTCCTTGACGGGGACAACCACCATGAACCTTGAATAGTGGTCTACGATGGTCAACGCATAGGCATACCCACTTCGGCTGGGGGTGAGCTTGACATGGTCTAGGGCGACCAGTTCCAGCGGCTGATGTGTGATGATCGGGTGTAGGGGCGCCCTCTGGCTGGCCTCGTCCTTCCTCCTCAGCGTGCAAGGACCACACTCTCGCCACCAGGCTTCTACCGACTCCCGCATCCCACTCCAGTAGAACCGCTCTCTCAACAGCATCTCTAGCTTCTTCCACCCGAAATGTCCGGCACCATCATGGTATGCCCGCAAAACAGTATCCACATCAGCTTGGGGAATAACCAACTGAGTCTTCGGGTTGATCAGCTCACGGCACAGCTTCCCTTGATGTAGATACAGCCGTTTCCGTTCCTTCCACAAGCACTGGACTTCAGCTGGGGCGGCAGGGTCCATCCCAACGGCACCTTGTTCCACCAGGGTCTTGACGAGGCGGACAGCCGGCGCCTGGTTTTGAGCTTCCTGCCACTCTTGACTGGGCCGTGGGTCCAGGTCCACCCGTTGTTGGTGTACATGTACCTTCTCAGTTGGTGGCTGGTGAAATGCAGGCAACTCGATCTCCTCGAGGTCGTCGTCCTCGCACCCTTCTTCTGACAAATGGGGCATTCGGGAGAGTGCATCAGCATTAATGTTGATACGACCAGCTCGGTACTTGATGGTGAAGTTATAGTTGGCTAGCCGGGCCACCCACCGCTGCTCCAACGTGCCCAACTTGGCCGTGTCCAGGTGGGTCAACGGATTATTGTCCGTGAAAGCGGTGAATTTTGCTGCAGCCAAGTAGTGGCGGAACCGCTCCGTGATAGCCCATACCAACGCCAGGAGCTCGAGCTTGAAGGAGCTGTAGTTCTCAGGGTTCCTTTCAGTTGGCCGAAGTTTCCGGCTAGCATAAGCAATCACTTTCTCCTTCCCATCCTGGACCTGGGACAGGACTGCTCCTAATCCCACATTGCTGGCATCTGTGTAAAGGATGAACGGGCAGCCATAGTCAGGATACGCTAGGACCTCTTCTCCGGTCAAGGCCGCTTTCAGCTGGCAGAAGGATTCCTCATGCTTTTCTATCCACACCAGTGGGGCTCCGATGGGTCTACCACCTTTGGTCTGTGCCACGAGGAGGTCTTGCATGGGGGCAGCCATCTTCGTGTACCCTTTGATAAAGCGCCGGTAGTACCCCACCAGACCCAGAAACTGCCTTACTTCCCTCACGGTGGTTGGTCTTAGCCAGCCCTGGATGGCAGTGATCTTCTCAGGGTCGGGGGCGACACCTTCTGCACTTACCACGTGCCCCAGGTACTGCACTCTGGGTTTCAGCAGGTGACACTTAGAGGGCTTCAATTTCATCCCGTATTTGGCAAGGGACGAGAACACCTCGGCCAGGTGCTCCAGATGGGCTTCATACGTCTGGGAGTACACAATCACATCATCCAAGTACAATAGGACGGTCTCGAAGTTTAGGTGTCCCAGACAGCACTCCATCAGCCGTTGGAAGGTTCCTGGGGCATTGCACAGCCCGAACGGCATACTATTGAATTCACAGAGCCCCATCGGGGTGGTGAAGGCGGTCTTCTCCCGGTCCTCCGGTGCCACTGCCACTTGCCAGTATCCACTTGTAAGGTCAAGGGTAGAGAAGTAATTTGCAGTCCTCAGTGCGGCCAAAGACTCTTCAATACGGGGCAGCGGATAAGCATCTTTATGCGTTATCTGGTTAATCTTCCGGTAGTCCACACACATCCGCATGGTGCCATCCTTCTTCTTGACCAGCACCAACGGGGCAGCCCAGGGACTACAGCTGTCCCGAATAACCCCTGCCTCTTTCATGTTCCTCAACATATCTTTGGCGCACTGATAATGCGCAGGGGCAATAGGCCTGTACCTCTCTTTGATAGGGGGGTGTTCACCGGTGGGGATGTGGTGTTGGACCCCTTTAATCCGCCCAAAGTCTAAGGGATGTTTGCTGAAAACTGGCTCATTCCCCCGCACCACCCTGTACACCCCCTCTTTGTGATGTGTAGGGGTATCATCAGTGCCCACATGTAGCTGTTGGTGCCATTCACTTAACTCCCCTTGAGGCGGGTTAGGGCTGGCAGTAGGTGGAGAAACCGGGGGAGCTGCCTCGTGAATCGTGTGGGGATCTAGGGTGAGCAGTTTGGCAAGGGTGGCATACCGGGGAAGCCTGACTTCTTCCACCCCACAATTCAGCACCCTCACAGGCACTCTCCCCTTCTTTACATCTACCACCCCCTCGGGCGGCCATTACGGTGGGCCAGTGTTCAGAGGTCATGGGCTCTATCATGGCAGGGTAGTCACGCCCCTGAGGCCCTACCGCCGCTCTACACCAAATCATCATTTCACTCCTAGGGGGTACAATCAATGGGGCAGCATCCATCACTCTTACTCCACCAATCTCTCCTCCTGTTGAGTTCATATGTTGGCGGTACATCAGGGCTCGGATCTCACGCTGCACAGCTCTCTGCCGGCTTCCCGCCGCCGTGGCGGCCAACTGCTGCAGTAGGGCCAACACATTACCCATGCAGTGCTCCATCACATTGGTTCCTAGCACTATCTTCGGGTTATGGTCACTGGGTTCGTTCATAATCACAATCATACCCTGGTGTTGCAGTTCAGCTCGCCCCACAGTCATAGCCACTTGTTTATACCCCACTTAGGTCAATGGGAGTCCATCAGCGGCAATCAGTGTTATACTAGTATCTGGGGGTGCCAGCTCGTCTGTCCCCCAATACCGCTGGTATAAGGTGTATGGTATGGTGGTTACCTGTGATCCAGTGTCCAAGAGAGCCATCACCGGGATGCCGTCCACAGCCACGGGAATGATGGGACGGGCACCTATATACCGGTCCCGCCAGTCTGGAGGGCCACGGGGTTCTACTCCTGAGGATTGGCCCGTGGCCCCAGGGGTTGCTCGTTTAACGGGCACTGTCGGAAGTAATGGCCAGGCTTGTTGCACTTGTAGCAGGTTGAAGGCCTGTTCCTTGAGTTGTTAGCACTCCTCCGCTGCATCCAGGGAACATCCTCAGGGCTGTTGGCTAGCTGTATCCTGGGTGGAGGTTGGGATCTGGTCAAAGGTTGGAGTGCAGCGAGAATCTTGGCGAGGTCTCCGTCCATGCGGCGGACCTGGGCTGCTAGTTCCTCCATTGTGCTGCTGGAAGCTGCAGGTCTTGAAGAGGCTGGTGGAGCAGGGGCCACCACGACGGGGGCTGTCTCAATGGGCCACGAGGCTGGCTCCGAAATTTCCGAAGCTGGGGGTTGCAGTGCTTTAATGGCCCACTCCTTTAATACAGCAAAGTCAACATCAGGGTGTTCCAGGGCCAGCAGCCGAAGCTGCTTGCGATCCTCAGAGGACTTCATCCCCTGCACGAATTGCTCTACCAGCATCTTGTTGCTGTCCGCCTCATTGATGGTATCTACCCGCTTTAGGGTGCGTAGAGCAGTTTGCAGGCGTAAAGCGTAGTCCCGAATGCTATCCACAGGCCGTTGCCGGTACTGGTAAAACTGCATCCTCAGCTCAGCTTCAGTACGGGTCTCAAAGGCAGTCTGTAGCTTCTCAAATATGGTGGCTACAGAGAGCCGGTCCCCCTCGGCCCAGGTCTCCGCTTCCTCCTCAGCCGCGCCGGTTAGCTGGCCTAGCACTACCGCTGCACGTTGCTTATCAGTTAGGGGGTATAATTCTAAAAGCGGATTAAGCTTTTTCCGGAAGACCTGTAAAGCATCAGGTTTCCCGTCATACTGCGGTAGCCAGGTAGCTCCGGGCGCACAGGGCAAGGAGAACGGCATCACCTGGGCGAGAGCGGGGACCGCGGCACCTCCCGCCAGTGCGGCCGGGACCTGGGCAGGCCCATTCCCATCCACGGGTGCCCCTGCGGCTGCGACCGCCGCTCTTCCTGCGGCCCCGTCGGGCGCAGACATCTTGTTCTCGTCCCCCTTAGCCTCTTTCCGGCCCCTCCTCTCTCGGGGCGGGGTTTTGGCCTTCGCGCCTCTGCTACTCGAGAAGACGCTCGAGCGGGAATTTTTCGCGCCAAAGATGGCGACTTCTGAAATTTTTCGGCCGGACACCTCCGGCGGTCACAAGGCGCACCTCTACCCAATGGCAGAGCGGTAAGATCCTGTTTGTGATGCCAAGTTGTTGCGGGCGGAGGAGGGGACGCCGCGCTCTCCCACTGCTCGGGTCCGGCTGCCGCTGCGGCTGCTGCGGCCTTCCGCTGCCGCTGCTCGGTGGCTCGAGCGATGGGCCGGATTCCGGGGACTCGAGCGGCGCTCCTCGCCCGTGAGTGAAAAGGGGAATTGGTGTTTTGGGATAGTTTGTTGTCCGTGACGCCACCCACGGTTGTGGTGATTTGTTAACACCACCGCTGCTCGGTATGGGGAGCCCGGGAGTGATGGTATGGAGCAGCCAGTTGTTGATGTGTCCCTCCGTGGGTAGGGGTTGTGGTGCTCCCGGGGCCCAGTGATGGGGTTGGTATGGTGGACAGGCGGGTATGGGGCCTGTGGAGGTGCAGGGGCGCAGGGGCAGCGCTGTGCCGTACGGCACGGAGGTACTCACTCAGCCAGTAAACACGACACAGTTCTCGGTAAACAAACGGCTGGTTGGATGGGTCCCTCGGACAGCTCACGGTGCTGACTTCCCCTGCAGTTGACGGTGATGGTCTCTTCCCTGCACCTATGTGTTGTTGTTTGGTAGCGATGGGTTCCCACCGGTAACCCGCTCCCCAGCATGGATATGAGCCGGAGGAGCTCCACTCTTGCCCGCAGGCGCTGGCCCTGGGAAACTGGTGCCTTGGCGGTGGCGGTGTCTCCCCTTAACGGTTGGACTGTTGCCTTCAACGGGACTTGGTTGTTGGGAGACAGTCGTCCCCTTTACTGACGGATTTGGCAAATTCAGTGACTCCTAGCCTTGCCGGGATCCGAAAGGCCCCTGCCCTGGTGCTGACTAATCTTCGTATACCGATCCGGTACAGCCGAGTCACCACCCATCCACGGTCCTTTCGGCAACCTCCAATCAGTCTCGCCTGCAGACAGTCACCGCCATCTGCCAACCTTGCTGTCTCAGTCCGAGGCACACACCCGGACCAACTTCAGGCTTCTTTCTGTCACTTTCTCTGTTGCTCTTACTTTAGCTCCACTACCACTTCACTTCCTTCTACTTCTTCCTCCTAAACTGCACTCCACTCTAGCCCTCAGCTAGACTTCAACTCCTCTCACTTCCTCCTCCAAACTCTATCTGCCTGGTTCTCCCGCCTCCAGGGCTGTGAACTGCTCGGTGAGCGGAGCCAACCGCCTGGCCCACCCCCTGGTGTGGACATCAGCCCCTGGAGGAAGGCAACAAGGATTTTAGTTTTGACCTTGTGTGTACCTGCCGGGAATGTGGGGTGCGTGTGGTGTTGTGACCTGTGACCCCTGGCTTGCCCAGGGCGTCACACCTCTATATACTACACCACACAGGAGAGCTGACAGATCCTCTATATTCTACACCACACAGGAGAGCTGACAGATCCTCTATATACTACACCACACAGGAGAGCTGACAGATCCTCAATATACTACACCACACAGGAGAGCTGACAGATCCTCTATATACTACATCACATAGGAGAGCTGACAGATCATCTATATACTACACCACACAGGAGAGCTGACAGATCCTCTATATACTACACCACATAGGAGAGCTGACAGATCATCTATATACTACACCACATAGGAGAGCTGACAGATCCTCTATATATTACACCACACAGGAGAGCTGACAGATTCTCTATATACTACACCACACAGGAGAGCTGACAGATCATCTATATACTACACCACATAGGAGAGCTGACAGATCATCTATATACTACACCACATAGGAAAGCTGACAGATCCTCTATACTATACCACACAGGAGAGCTGACAGATCCTCTATATACTATACCACACAGGAGAGCTGACAGATCCTCTATATACTACACCCCATAGGAGAGCTGACAGATCCTCTATATACTACATCACACAGGAGAGCTGACAAATCTTCTATATACTACACCACACAGGAAAGCTGACAGATCCCCTATATACTACACCACACAGGAGAGCTGACAGATCCTCTATATAATACACCACACAGGAGAGCTGACAGATCCTCTATACTTTACCACACAGGAGAGCTGACATCCTCTATATACTACACCACACAGGAGAGCTGACAGATCCTCTATATACTATACCACACAGGAGAGCTGACAGATCCTCTATATACTACACCCCATAGGAGAGCTGACAGATCCCCTATATAATTCACCACACAGGAGAGCTGACAGATCCCCTATATAATACACCACACAGGAAAGCTGACAGATCCCCTATATACTACACCACACAGGAGAGCTGACAGATCCTTTATATAATACACCACACAGGAGAGCTGACAGATCCTCTATATAATACACCACACAGGAGAGCTGACACATCCTCTATATACTACACCACACAGGAGAGCTGACAGATCCTCTATATACTACACCACACAGGAGAGCTGACAGATCCCCTATATAATACACCACACAGGAGAGCTGACAGATCCTCTATATACTACACCACACAGGAGAGCTAACAGATCCTCTATATACTACACCACACAGGAGAGCTGACAGATCCTCTTTAAACTACACCACACAGGAGAGCTGATAGATTCTCTATATACTACACCACACAGGAGAGCTGACAGATCCTCTATATACTACACCACACAGGAGAGCTGACAGATCCTCTATATACTACACCACACAGGAGAGCTGACAAAATCTCTATATACCACACCACACAGGAGAGCTGACAGATTCTCTATATACTACACCACACAGGAGAGCTGACAAATCTTCTATATACTACACCACACAGGAGAGCTGACAAATCTTCTATATACTACACCACACTGGAGAGCTGACAGATCCTCTATATAATACACCACACAGGAGAGCTGACAGATCCTCTATATACTACACCACACAGGAGAGCTGACAGATCCTCTATATACTACACCACACAGGAGAGCTGACAGATCCTCTATATACTACACCACACAGGAGAGCTGACAGATCCTCTATATACTACACCACACAGGAGAGCTGACAGATCCTCTATATACTACACCACACAGGAGAGCTGACAGATCCTCTTTATACTATACCACACAGGACAGAATAACTTTGCTGACTGTGTACAAGTCTATACATCAAACCAAAATAGTCGGTTGAAAAAATAAAAATATCAGCCTATTACATTTTGCGGAAGTGTCTAGCAGAAAAAACTATACAATTTCAGGGCTTTTTTTTATATGATTAGTCACATATAAAAATAAAATAAATAATTTGTCATTTTTTTTGGTAACTTTCACTTCAATTCATACAATAAAAAGGTCATTTTTGTACAAGTTGTACTCATATAACTCGTATGCCATGTAGGATGCTGTGGGTGAGTTGACCTTTTGGCTGATTGCTGAAAAATATAAAATATAACATGGAAACTGGGATAGATTATGACAGCCGATGCACAAATCTGAATACAGTCAGTCATAAACCCAAATCTGCATGGACAGCCTTGACACCCATCTATCCATTGGGAGGGTGATTAGGCGCGTACAGATACTTTGGTTGTCATTTTCCTACTATTGATTCTTTGGAGCCGGTGTGAATGTAGTCAGACTGTCAGGATGCTTACTTCAAAAGGAAGGGTTTGGTTCAAGAACATTACATTATTGTTGTAACTCGTTGGTTTGAAAACACAAGAAGAATAAGGATTGAGCTAATCTCACATCTTAATGGTCCTGAAACTGGAGAAATGTTATAAGCAAGTATGTTTATGTGCCGCCCCCGCGTCAGCAGCCGGGCTGTTCGGATCCGGATCCGTGGTGGCTAGAGGGGTCTCCAGACCCGGGGGTCGTGCGGGCCCTCAGATGAAGGGGGTTATTTACAGGGGATTGTGTTAGCGTTCGGGACGCGGTTTGTGGTAATTTGGAGTACCACTGCTGCAGTTGAGAGTACCCGGGGGTGATGGGATGGGGCAGCCAGACATTGTGACCCTCCACGGGTAGGGGGGATGCCCCAGATCTCGGTGATGGTGTTAGGGGGTGCCGTGGGGAGCGCAGGGGCCACTTGTGTACTCACTCAGTCCACAAAGCTGACACCGACAACTGGATAAACAAAAGTTCTGGACACCGCTGCTGCTGAGGGGAGTCAGTTTAGGTCCCGTCCCCGATGGTGTTGCCTGGTGATCCGTGACCTGACTCCTGGCACTAAGTTTACTTCTCTGTTGGTCCCGGTAGTATGGAACTAGCCGGGTCCCGCTCCCCAGTATGGCTAACTGTGGGAGCTTGCTCTCAGGATTCACGCTTGGAATTTTCTGGATCGTTTTGGTGGAATGTCCTATCCCCCTCGTTGCGCTAGTACCCCGATTCTGGAGCGGGTGGAGAGCAGATCTTGAAGGCTCCGTTTTCATCAGGTGAATTTTCAAGTTGCTTGAAGCTATTTCCTGACCTATGGTCCACGTTGCCCGTCGTACCCTCGTCCCAGCCTGGTGATGGCACAAGGCCGCCGGCTGTCCTCCTCGACAGGTCCGTGCCCCTTGCTACGATCACCGGCGACCGGTGGTCCAGCTCCTCTAGGCCCAGACCACCGTCTGCTTCCTAGACTGTTCTAGGAGCCCTGCTCCTGACCTCCTCTCTCCTTCACTTCTAAACTACTTCTCCTCTTTCCTCTGACACTCCTGACCTCCCCTTAACCAACCCCCCAAGTGGGCGACCCTATTCCACTTAGGCCATCCACTGGTGTGTCTGGTGGGTGTGGTGCAGAGTGTACCTAGGATTTAAATTAGCTGATGTAGGCAACACCGTACAGTTGGGGACCCATAACTAAGGAGGAGGTGGATATTGCATGGGAGGGCAGATTGCACAATACCCTGTGACGACCTGATAGTCCAGGGGCGTCACATTTACATCTTTCAAAAAGGGTATCTGTTACGTGTATGAATACGGGGCGTCTGAGCATTGGGGCCCCACTAATTCTAAAAATTGGGATCCGATAACCTCCTGTATGATTGGAGAGGTCGTGCAAGTATCAAACATTCTCTACTTGCTTCTACTGGATCGGCAGAAATAGTCAAGCTCAGGTTAAAGGGAACCTGTCACCAGATTTGGGGCCTATAAGCTGCGGCCACCACCAGTGGGCTCTTATATACAGCAATCTAACATGCTGTGTATAAGAACCCAAGCCGCTGAGTAGAACACTTTATAATACTCACCTAAATGAACGATGGATCAAATGGGCGTCTCCATCCTTCGGTGCCGGTGCCTCCTTTTTCGGCCATCTTTGTCCTCCGTCTTCTGAAGCCAGGGTGCATGATGCTTCCTACCTCATGCACACAAACCGACACTGGGGTCCTGCGCAGGCGCACTTTGATCTGCCCTGAGCACGGCAGATCAAAGTATTGTAGTACCGCCTGTGCGGAACCTCAATGCCAGCTAATGTGGATGATGTCGGATGCGTCATCCACACTAGCTTCAGAAAAGGGAGGACAAACATGGTCGAAAGAGGAGGTGTGGCGACCTGGACAAGCCAGGACATCACAGGTACTACACCAACACACCCCACACCCCGGTTAGGCACACCGAAGCCAAACACAAAATCCTTGTTGCCTTGCTCCAAGGGCCGATGTCCACACCAGGGGGTGGGCCAGGCGGTTGGTCCCGCCCACCGAGGAGTTCACAGTCCTCGAGGTGGGAAAAGGAAGCAGATTAGTTTTGGAGTTGGAGAAGTGAGGAGTGAAGTGGCAAGAGAGCAACTGACTGACAGCGTCCGGGTGTGTGGCCCAGACGGTACAGCAAGGTTGGCAGACGGTGGTGACCGTCTGCAGGAGAAGCTGATTGGAGCAAACCGCATGGACCGTGGACGGGGGGTGGCCCGGCGGTACCGGATCGGAGAGTAAAGAGAAGCCAGCACCATCCGGCAGGGTTTATGGACCCCGACCAAGCTAGGAGTCGCCGGTAAACTGGTTAAATCCGTTAGCGAAGGGAACCTCCGGGGTTTCCCAGCAGTCAAGACCCGATTGAAGGCAACCGCTCACACCGTAGAGGGAAACACGGTCACTGCCAAGGCTAAAGTTCCCAGGGCCAGAGCCTGCGGGAAAAAGGGGCTCCCTCAGCCTCCATCCAAGCTGGGGAGCGGGTTACCGGTGGGAAGCCATTGGAACCGTAACACAACACAGGTGCAGGGAAAGGCAGTCACCATCAACCTACCGGGAGCAGAAACAACCACAGCCGCCTGTGGGACGGAAGAAGGACTGACATCGAAACCTATAGGTCGGGGTTCTGGGCTCCCACCACACTCATAGGTATGTTTTAAGTACAGCAGTTGATTCCGGACTATGCATCTGTTTATCTTATATATTGTCTTCATTATGCTCTGGATTAACTGCATAAGAGCACTGTTGGTTTGTTTGTAATTAGTCCAGCCTTGGGCTACCTGCTTTATGAGTAGGCCCTGGCTGTGCACTCGTGTACCTATCTATTTATCACGTGCTCTTATCTGCCTTGTATGTGGTGAGGGCGCCACCTGTTGGCACATACCACCTGTCTCTACTTTTTATATATTGTCTATTTGTCATCATCTTTTTGTATTAATAAAATTCAAGTATTTTGCATTAAGTCGTTGTCCATATTGGAGTTTTGACATGACACAAGTCAGGTATTGATAATGTTTTTAACTTCAGTAGGTTAGGGACTGTCTCAGATGGGTACACCGTGACGAGGTGAGACAGCTTTTTACCTTTTTGCAAAAATGTATACACTAAGTACCCTGTTATTAAGCACTTGCAATTTATTTATTTATATTCAGGGTATTTTTCATACAATTTTTCTCCTTGGTTTTTTCTAGTCTTAAGGCTGCAATTCACATGCTTAATGTTGCATGTTTACTGAACATTGTTTCAGCTCAGGTTTTTGTGTTTTTTGTATGTTTTCTTGCTTGGTTGCAAGTTGGGGGTGCAGCCCTCCTAGTACTGAGACTGAACAGCTGATTGCGTCTCACTTTGCTGTGTATTTTATCTGGGACACAGCTGACCACTTGCCACCATCCATATTGGAGTTTTGACATGACACAAGTCAGGTATTGATAATGTTTTTAACTTCAGTAGGTTAGGGACTGTCTCAGATGGGTACACCGTGATGAGGTGAGACAGCTTTTTACCTTTTTGCAAAAATGTATACACTAAGTACCCTGTTATTAAGCACTTGCAATTTATTTATTTATATTCAGGGTATTTTTCATACAATTTTTCTCCTTGGTTTTTTCATGTTTTAAGTACAGCAGTTGATTCCGGACTATGCATCTGTTTATCTTATATATTGTCTTCATTATGCTCTGGATTAACTGCATAAGAGCACTGTTGGTTTGTTTGTAATTAGTCCAGCCTTGGGCTACCTGCTTTATGAGTAGGCCCTGGCTGTGCACTCGTGTACCTATCTATTTATCACGTGCTCTTATCTGCCTTGTATGTGGTGAGGGCGCCACCTGTTGGCACATACCACCTGTCTCTATTTTTTATATATTGTCTATTTGTCATCATCTTTTTGTATTAATAAAATTCAAGTATTTTGCATTAAGTCGTTGTACAGATTTGTTCTTTCTTTGTTTAGTGAGAAGAATATGCAGATGTGTCTTTTTAGATAGTGGATGGAAACTTCTGGTTTCAACTGTGTGAGGGAGTTGGAGTCGGAATCAGGGAATTTGAGGAGTCGGAGTTGGAGTTGGAGGTTTGGCCTACCATCTCCACAGCCCTGGTTGGGAGGGCCCTATGATTATGTGATTGTTTGCTGATGCCTCCTTTTACAGTAGTCCAGGAAGCTGAGCGATGGGGAGTTGTCTGATGGGTGGATTGGAAGGAATGCAGTTATTTATGCATCAGGTTATAATAACACAGATCTATTAGGACTTATCGCAGAATCCAGTCAATATTCAGAAATCAGATTCAGATGCCGAGGCCTGTCTGTTGTTGGACCTGACATCTAAGGCTCCCTGGAAAGTCAGGAATGTGGTAAAATGCCTACTAAGAGGTTCTGAATCATATTCTCACCAGTTCTCACCACGTCTTTGTTATTCCTAGTGCATGAATGAAAAATGTGTTTATCCTATCACTCCCTTTTGACGGTTTTCGACACCCCTGTCTATATTGGCAGCCCTCCAGACCCATCCCATGGCTTTCTTTATCTCACATAATGAATATAGGACTAATTATACAGTCACACAAAAGGCGCTGAACAAAGCTTTTCACTTTAGAGTCACAGATCAAAAACATAGTACACAGAAAATGATGAAAAAGGTTCTTATTTAGGTTGGAGGATGATCCCGCGGAGAGTGCGAGAAGGTAATCCACCTACACAGCAGGCATTGTTTGACTTTATTGTGTTCTTAGTCTACAGAAATTCTGGACTTTGATGAAAGTCTTTAAATTAAGAAATAAAAACTTCTTTTATAAAAAAAAATCCCAGCTAATCTAATTTGCAAAAAGAATGTTAGTCATATATTTATTCTTATTGTGCCAACTTCATAATTGTCTTCAAGACTAATTTATCTAATTAACTAATTAAGACCTGATTTATCATTTCTTGGGGGTTTTTAAGTCTTTTTTTTGTCTTATGGTATTTGCTGTGTTTTCTGTGACTAGTTCTTCAAAAAGCCCCACGTGGTTCATGAATAAAAATTGATCTTCATGTTTGTCTTTAAACTTTTTTATGACTTTGTTAGTTCAAAAAGTTTCATGTTGGGCTAAAACTTTGTAAAATTTGCTCCAAAAAATTAAGACGTGCATAAAATCACCCCATTTTAAAGTACATTTGCTCCAAACTTTTGTGAGTTGCAGTCAAGTCAGACAACATAAAATGTGAAAACCCCAAAATTCTGCCCACAATGACAAATAAAAAAACATCAACAGGTAAAACACATAAAATAGGCTTTAATAAAGGCCCAAATTAAAAGAATACGGAACATAATGCAAAAAACAACTACCACTGTACTAAGAAAGGCACATCCAAAAATCCAATCAAATATATAGAAAAGTCATCAGGTTTACTTACAGTGAGTACCGAAAGTATTCAGACCCCTTTAAATTTTTCACTCTTTGTTTCATTGCAGCCATTTGGTAAATTGAAAAAAGTTCATTTTTTTCTCATTAATGTACACTCTGCACCCTATCATGACAAAAAAAACCCAGAAATGTAGAATTTTTTGCAAATTTATTAAACAAGAAACACTGAAATATCACATGGTCATAAGTATTCAGACCCTTTGCTCAGACACTCATATTTAAGGCTGCTTTCACACATCCGTTTTTTTGCAATGCGGCTCAATCTGGCTCAAAAACCTATGCAACGGATGTGGCGAAAAAAACGGATCCGTTGCATAAGTTTTTCCATGCGGCCCGTCTGTTTTTTGACGGATGCGGCTTGATACTGAGCATGCACAGTGCAAAAAAACGCATCCGGCGGCCGGATGCGTTTTTTGCCGCAGGACGCCGCATCCGGCGTCCATAGGCTTGCATTGTAAATCGCGCGATGTGTTTGTTTTGCCGCACAAAAAAAACGTGCCAGGCAACGTTCCATGCGGCCGCCGCATGGGCTAAATATGCCGCATCCGGCAAAAAACGGACGCAACGCAAGGCTATGCGGCACAATACAGCGCTAATGCAGGTCTATGCGGGAACAAACGCAACCAGCGGCAACATGAAACCGGTTGCGCTTTTTCTGCATAGCGCCGTATTGTGCCGCTCAGCAAAAACCGGATGTGTGAAAGCAGCCTAAGGCTATGTGCGCACTAGAAATGTGAAGTTTCTCAAGAAAATTTATTGAGAAACTTCTGGGAGTGAAAGATTTCCGGACCTCCGGAAAAAATCCGCACCAAATCCGCATGCGGATTTGCCGCGGAATAGGAGCGAATTTGCCGCAATTTTCCCGCGGGTGGTTCCCTGCGGATTTTGCAGGCTGTACTGCCGAAATCCGCAGGGTACCTGCAGAAAAGAATTGATTGACATGCTCATTTTCTCAAGAAATTTTCTCGAGAAATTCTTCACAAGGAAATTTCTTGAGAAAAATCCGCACAGTGCGCACAGCTATTTTTTTTCTCGTAGAATTTGCTGGGAAATGTCTGCACAAAGATTGCAGACATTTCTCAAGAAATTTCCGCGGCAAATCCGCGGGTAAATCCGCGGGTAAAACGCACTAGTGCGCACAGAGCCTAAGTCACATTCTGTCCATTTCCTTGTGATCCTCCTTGAGATGGTTCTACTCCTTCATTTGAGTCCAGCTGAGTTTAATTAAACTGAGAGAACTTTATTTGGAAAGGCACACACCTGCCTATATAAGACCTCACAGCTCACAGTGCATGTCAGACCAAATGAGAATCATGAGGTCAAAGGAACTGCCCAAGGAGCTCAGAGACAGAATTGTGGCAAGGCACAGATCTGGTCAAGGTTACAAAAGAATTTCTACAGTACTCAAGGTTCCTAAGAGCCTCCATAATCCTGAAGCGGAAGAAATTTGGGACCAACAGAACTCTTTCTAGACCTGGCCGTCCAGCCAAACTGAGCAATCGTGGGAGGAGAGCCTTGGTGAGAGAGGTAAAGAAGAGCCCCAAGATCACTGTGGCTCAGCTCCAGACATGCAGTAGGGAGATGGGAGACAGTTCCACAAAGTCAACTATCACTGCAGCCGTCCACAAGTCGGGCCTTTTTGGCAGAGTGGCCCAACATAAGCCACTTCTCAGTGCAAGACATATGAAAGCCTGCATAGAGTTGATCAACTGTATAGCATCTTACTTTTGCTGATACATTGCCATTATTAACCCCTTCAGGATATATGGCTTAAGCATACGTTATCTGTCGTGTCCCTGTATTTGAAGTGGGCTCGTACACCAAACCCACATCTTTTCCAGCAAATGATGGCTGATTTAATAAGCCATCGTGTGCCTTTAACCTAGGTTGAGTGGAGCTCTGCCGGGGGCTGTTAACCTGTTAAATGTCAATATGCCGCCCCGGCGCAGACCGGGGTGCTCGGATCCGGAGTGGTTGTGGCTCGAGGGGTCCGGACCCAGGCTCGGCTAACAGTCCGATCCTTGAAAAAGGGATATTTACAAGAAAGAAGTTGTGGTAATGGGAGTATCGCCACTGCTGGAGGGAGTACCGGGGCTGATGGTGTGGGGCAGCAAGGTGTCAGTCCCCCCGCAGGTAGGGAAGGCCCCAGACTCTGGGGTTTTTGGTAGGTTGCCTGGGAGGACAGAGTGCAGGGATCAGGGTACTGACTGCAGTAGTCGTGGTGCTGGATGACGATTATAAAGTGGACACACACACTGTGGTAAACCAAAGTCTCTGTGTATTGCTGCCACTGCGGGAAGCCTGTCCAGGTGTCCGCTCCCACCGGTGTCACTTGGTAATCCGGACCCTGCCTCCGTGTACAATTTTAGTTGTCCGTTGTGGCACCTTGGCGTGAAGCTGTTGGGGCCCCGCTACCTATGTGTAGGGCAGCTGTGCTCTTGATGACTGGCACTTGGGATTTCAGTTGGGTTACGTTATATGGAGAACCCTATCCCCCGCGTTGTGCTGATGCCTTCAATATCTGAGCTCTTAGGGAAGTTCAGAAAGATACTCTCTGTCCCAAGTTAATTATCAGGATGTTGAATCGGTTCCTGACCTAGGGTCCTGTACCCCGTCGTGCTCAGTACCGGTCCGTGTATCGGGCTTGCTGATGCCGAAAGTCCTATGTCCATCGCACCCTTTTCCAATGTCACTGCTACCGGTCTCCAACTCCTGTGGTCCCGGACCACCGTCTGTGACCCAACCTTGGTCTTGCTCCCCGGGAGCTACTACTCCCAGCTCCTCACTCTTTGAGGGTTCTCACTACTCGGCTCCCCACTTCCTCCCTCCCACCAGTCTGCCTGACCCCTAGGTGGGTGGCCCTACTCCAGCTTGACCATCCCACTGGTGTGTCTGACAGGTTTGATGTGAGGTGTAGTTGGAATTTGTAGTGCTGATGGTGTGACATCGATTTTTAGGAACCTGGAACCATGGGGGTTAGTCCTGCATTCTGGGGGACAGGATGTAGTTCCCTCTAGCACCCTAATATAGTCAGGGGCGCTACATCAATCTCTGACAGCATCATTTAACAAGCAACGGTGGCAGGGCATTCCAAACAATGCTTCTATTGGCATGCACTTCACATGATCATGGTTGCACTGATGGGTTGTCATGATAGCTAGGGGTCTTCTGAAGACCCCTGTGTCTGACATTACGGTCTCCTGTGAAAGTCAGCGTTTATCTGCTGTTCATAGGAGATTGTGATTTCTGCTATACACAGCAGTGCTGATGCACTGCTATGTATAGCACAAACAATCACATGATTACAGCTTCACGTCCCTTAAGGGAAGTGACAAGTACAGTAAAACAATTTTTAGCTTGAATGAAGCAGAGCTACAAAGAGCATTTTTCCCTCTCTTGAAGACTCGACACATCTGTGATTTCACTAGGCAGCATGTTATGCTTCATGAATTAAACACTTGCTGCCAGCTTACTCTGAAGATTACAGTTAGCAACTCCTTTCAAGGACTTTGATATTGATGAGCTTCACTTAGGATAGGACTTCAGTATAAGATGGGTGGAATCCGACAACTGTCACCCACACCCCGATCAGCTGTTACAGCTCCTGCAGTAGATGGGGGTGTACGCACCGTCACTCCAGGGTCAGAACATCACACCTATGTGTAGTGGCCAATCTTAAGTACTGCAGCTCTGCTCCCATTCACTTCCAAAAGAGCTAAAATAGTCATTGTGCTGCTCCAGCTCTGTCCACTGTATAAATTTGGCCGCAGATCATGAGTGGGTATGATATGATCTGATATTGATGCCCATATAGCACATCAATATAAATATCAAAGTCCTGGACAGCCCCTCTAATCCTGCCCCGCCAGGTGAAGTGGTTGTGTAGACAGAAAAGAAAGGGGAAAGTAGCTGCTTAGTTTGGTGGAATAGTCATCAAGGATTTGGCATTCAGGAGGTCTCCCACCTATTAGACTATAGTGGAGCACCCCTTTAATTAGGATTATTTTTCCCCTGTATGATTTTCTTGTTTGTGACATTGTATTCAGAAATTTTAAGAATATACAATTAGCAAAACAAATGTAACATGTCGTTGTGCCAGGTTCTTGATTATTTGCAGTGTTCTCTCACTTCCCTACTTGTTCTCGATGACCGTTCCTGGGCATAAGCTTCTACCACATTTTATAATATTGAGAATTATTCCCAGCAGATAGAAATCACGGCCCATTTAATTGTGAGGAACAGGAGAACGATTAAACCGTCCTGCGGTGTCATGTGGAGCAGAAGAGAAAACCTTTATCACATTTCAGCTCTGTTACACAAGCCGTTAGGGGATTCATGCCTCAATTAATATGATGTTTCCTCTCCAGCTAACACTCAACATGAACAAATTGATTCTGAGTCGTGAGCGCTCTCCGGAGCCTTGATTTATCCAGACAAGTATTGGATGAGTAACCTAAAAACCAATCGGGCAAATGAGGCCAAATACCTACCTGCTATTATCTGCTCCGTCCACCTGCCCTCTTAAACCCACCTTACTGGTCAATAAATATACTAAATTTATCTTTATTATAACCTTTTTGTTGGGGACAAGATTCTGTGACGTTAATATATATGTATTCCATGTTCTACTCCTTCCTCACACACCGCACAGATCTCCTATCCTCACAACGCTGCTGGTGATGGATAATTTGACCAGACATGTCCATCATCCTTCTCCAATAAAAATGTACTGAACATAGAAAAGCTGTGTGGCTCATAGTAAGGGCCAGGGGTAGGTAGGTTAGGCTACTGTCGCGGGCGGAGGAGGGGACGCTGCACTTTCCCACTGCTCGGGTCCGGCTGCTGCTGCTGCTCGGTGGTGGCTCGAGCGGTAGGCCGGATCCCGGGGACTCGAGCGGCGCTCCTCGCCCGTGAGTGAAAAGGGGGATTGATTGTGGGGATTTATTGTCTGTGACGCCACCCACGGTTGTGGTGATAATGGTGACACCACCGCTGCTCTGGACGGGGATCCCGGGAGCGGTGACAAGGAGCAGCTTTGTTGTTAGTTCTCCCCTCCGTGGGTAGGGGGTTGGTTATCCCGGGGCCCGGTGATGGGGTAGGTATGGATGGCAGGCGGCTTACGGGGCCTGGTGAGGTGCAGGGTCGCAGGGGCAGCGCTGTGCCGCACGGCACAGTGGTACTCACTCAGCCCAATGATGAAGACACAGTTCTCGGTAAAACACTCGGCTGGATGGACGGGTCCCACAGACGGCTGCGGTGTTGTTTCTCCCGGCAGGTTGATGGTGACTGCCTTTCCATGCACCTATGTACGGTTGATGGTTCCCACCGGTAACCCGCTCCCCAGCTTGGATATGGCCTGGAGGAGCCCCTTCTTGCCCACAGGCTCTGGCCCTGAGAAACGGTTGCCTTGGCAGTGGTGGTGTCTCCCTCTGTTGGTTGGACTGTTGCCTTCTGACGGGACTTGACTGTTTGGAAACCCAGGAGATCCCCTTCACTAACGGATTCGGCAAATTCACGGTGACTCCTAGCCTTGCCGGGGTCCGAAAGCCCCTGCCAGATGGTGCTGGCTTCTCTTTGTGTACCGGTCCGGTACCGCCGGGCCACCGCCCATCCACGGTCCTTACGGTAACTCCGATAGGCCACTCCTGCAGACGGTCACCACCGTCTGCCAACCTTGCTGTACCGCCCAGGCCACACACCCGGACGCTGTCAGTTAGTTGCTCCACTACTACACTTTTCCTTCCTCTCACTTTCACCTCCAAAACTAGACTGCCTCCTTTCCCGCCTCCAGGACTGTGAACTCCTCGGTGGGCGGGACCAACCGCCTGGCCCATCCCCTGGTGTGATCATCAGCCCCTGGAGGAAGGCAACAAGGGTTTTGTGTCTGACTTCGGTGTGCCTGCTGGGAGTATGGGGTGTGTTGGCGTTGTGGTCTGTGGCCCCTGGCTTGTCCAGGGCGCCACATTCCCCCTTAGTTAAATGCAGACCGTCCGCGGGCTGCCCGTCTATCACCGGTTTTATTTTCACCAACTGAAAAAGATGAAAACGGTAAAAACACAAATTACAAGTAAAATAACATCTTCCCATATCGGGAGGTACTCTTACTTAAAACGTTGCGTAACGGTTACGGCTTCCGCTCTCTCCCACCCAAGCAACCTGGCCCTGATGCTGCCCCTAAGCAACAGGCAGCACCCCTTGACCCCAGTCCTGCACAAGTTGCCCGAGCGGGTTCTGTCCTTTTCAGGGGACCCACGTCCATGGGGAACCCCTGAAACCCCCCAGAGGATTGCCACCGGTTCCGGTGGTGGCTGGGCCCCAACCTGCTCCACTGCGGGCCCTTCCTCCAATCTGCCTCTCCGGAGGCGGTAACAGTAGAAGCCATGAAACAACATTATTTACAAGCCACTGAGTTTGTGGTTGCCCTGCAAGTTCTCGGGCCTGTCCATAAAGAGTTCTTTATGTGAAAACTTTTCAAACGGTCCCCTCGGGGACAACGGTGTCGGCAACGACCGGTTTAATCAAGGCTTCAATCAGGTTTCAATCAGGTGACTTCTCAGTTGATTAGCTTATCATTCTTATCTTCAACCTTTTAAAACTGTAAACAGGGCTTTTAACACACACACACTTTTTCCCCCCCTTTTAAAGAACAGTTTCCCTGTATCTCAGTGGGGGTCTACCTAGGTTGGGACGAGTGGACCTCCGGGGTCCAGTGTCAGTGGGGACAGGCAGTGGAACAAGGGGAACAATCAGTCCCTCTTCCCTGCTATCGTGTGGAGCAGGCGGAGGCATAGGGGAGCTGGGTACAGGTTCATCCCTGGGCACTGGCTCGTGGTCGACCACTTCTATCACTTCTTCATCCACGGGTTGTGGGAACAGTATCACTGGAAGAATCACTGCGCCATTCTGTGTGGGCCAGTCCGCTGGGAAGTCACCCATCACGGTGTGGATTACCTCTTTTGCCTTTTCCGCTGGTTTAGGAACCGGAACTTCAGCCGCTGCCCTCAACGCTGGTGGGCACCTCTTTAGATGGTCCCGGGAAACCGTGGCCAGAGTGCCCCCTTGGTCACGAGTGATCTGGTAAGCCTTCCCGTCTTCCCATCCTGTGGGCTGTATGACATATGGGGTTTGCTCCCACTGATCATCCAGCTTGTGGGTCCTCCTTTTTCGCTTCAGCACCACATCTCCAGGCTGGAAAGGGCCAGCAGACGCCTTCTGGTTGAAGCACTGCTCCTGTTGCTCCCGACTCCGACTCAAGTTCTTCTCAACATATTCCTGAATCTGTCGGTACTGCACCCTCCGCCGAGCGTCCCATTCAGCTGTTGAAGGGAGTGTTTCTGGGGCTTCCAATCCCATGTCCAGATCCACCGGTAGCCGCCCGGGGCGAGCTCTCATCAGGTAGGCTGGGGTGCACTTCATTGAGCTGGAAGGGATATTGTTGTACATATCAACCAAGTCAGGTAGCTTCTCCGGCCACAGGTTCCGCTCTTCTAGTGGCAATGTCTTGAGGAGACCCAGGACTAGGTGGTTCATCTTTTCACACATGCCGTTAGTTTGGGCATGGTAAGGCGTGGTCCGGATCTTCTTGCAGCCGTACAACTGACAGAATTCATGGAACACCTCCGCTTCAAAGGCTGGGCCTTGGTCAGTAAGCACCTTCTCAGGGTATCCATGTGGTCGGCAGAAATAAGCCTGGAACACTCTAGCGGCGGTACGGCCAGTTAGGTCTTTGACTGGGACAACCACCATGAACCTTGAGTAGTGGTCCACGATGGTTAGAACGTAGGTGTACCCACTTCGGCTGGGGGTGAGCTTTACATGGTCCAGGGCGACCAGCTCCAGCGGTTGGTGTGTAACAATCGGGTGTAGGGGCGCCTTCTGGCTGGCCTCGTCCTTCCTTCTCAGCGTGCAAGGGCCACACTCTCGGCACCAGGCCTCTACAGATTCCCGCATTCCACTCCAATAGAACTGCTCTCTCAACAGCATTTCCAGCTTCTTCCATCCGAAGTGCCCAGCACCATCATGGTATGCTTGTAGGATGGTGGGCACGTTAGCTTGGGGAATCACCAACTGGCGGATTTTCTCATGAGTCTTCGGGTTAATCAGCTCACGGTACAACTTTCCCTGGTGTAGATACAGCCGGGTCTGCTCTCGCCACAGGCGTTGGGCTTCAGCAAGGGTGGCAGGGTCTATTCCAGCAGCGCCCTGTTCCACCAAGATCTTGACTAAGCGAACAGCGGGTGCCTGGTCCTGAGCTTCTTGCCACTCCTGGCTGGGCAGCGGGTCCAGGTTTACCCGCTGTTGATAGACATGGACCTTCTCAGTTGGTGGCTGATGAAATGCAGGCAGCTCAATCTCTTCGAGGTTGTCATCCTCAGGCCCCTCGTCCAACAAATGGGGCATCCGTGAGAGCGCTTCGGCATTAACATTGGTATGGCCGGCCCTGTACTTGATGGTGAAATCGTAGTTGGCTAGCCTAGCCACCTACCCCTGTTCCAACGCGCCCAGCTTGGCGGTGTCCAGGTGGGTCAGCGGGTTGTTATTTGTGAAGGCAGTGAACTTAGCCGCTGCCAGGTAATGGCGGAACCGCTCGGTGATGGCCCACACCAGTGCCAGTAGTTCAAGCTTGAAAGAGCTGTAGTTCTCGGGGTTCCTCTCAGTCGGTCGAAGCCTTCGGCTAGCATAAGCAATCACTTTTTCTTTTCCGTCTTGGACCTGGGATAGGACTGCCCCTAAGCCCACATTGCTGGCATCGGTGTAAAGGATGAAGGGGTGGTTGTAATCAGGGTATGCCAGGATTTCTTCCCCGGTCAGGGCCGCTCTCAGCTGGCGGAAGGATTCCTCATGCCTTCCTTCCCACACTAATGGGGTCCCTAGGGGTCTACCACCTTTGGTCTGTCCAGCAAGGAGATCTTGCATGGGGGCAGCCATCTTCGTGTACCCCTTGATGAAGCGACGGTAATACCCCACCAGGCCCAGGAACTGCCTCACCTTCTTCACCGTGGTCGGCCTCGGCCAGTCCTGAATGGCGGTGATTTTCTCAGGGTCAGGGGCGACATCCTCTGCACCGACCACGTGCCCTAGGTACTGCACTTTGGGTTTCAGCAGATGACACTTTGAGGGCTTCAACTTCATCCCATATTTGGCAAGGGACGCGAACACCTCGGCTAGGTGTTCCAGGTGGGCTTCATATGTTTGGGAGTACACGATCACATCATCCAAGTACAGCAGGATGGTCTCAAAGTTTAGATGCCCCAGACAGCATTCCATCAGCCGTTGGAAGGTTCCAGGGGCATTGCACAGCCCAAACGGCATGCTATTAAACTCACAAAGTCCCATAGGGGTAGCAAATGCAGTCTTCTACCGGTCTTCTGGTGCCACAGCTACTTGCCAGTATCCACTGGTGAGGTCGAGGGTGGAAAAGTAATTAGCGGGTCTCAGCGCAGCTAGAGATTCTTCAATGCGGGGCAGAGGGTATGCGTCCTTGTGTGTTATCTGGTTAATTTTCCGGTAATCCACACACATCCGCATGGTGCCATCCTTATTCTTAACCAGTACCAACGGGGCGGCCCAGGGACTACAGCTGTCCCTAATAACCCCTGCCTCCTTCATGTTCCTCAACATGTCCTTGGCACATTGGTAGTGTGCAGGAGGAATAGGCCTGTATCTCTCTTTGATAGGGGGATGCTCACCGGTGGGGATATGGTGTTGGACCCCTTTAATCTGCCCGAAGTCCAGGGGATGTTTGCTAAAAACCTGCTCATACTCCCGTACCACCCGGTATACCCCTTCTTTGTGATGTGTGGGGGTATCGTCAGTGCCTACGTGTAGTTGTCGGCACCACTCGTCTAACTCCCCTTGGAATGGGTGAGTGCTGGCAGCAGGTGGTGAGGTTGGGGGAATGGCCTCGTGGATGGTGTAGGGGTCCAAGGTGAACAACTTGGCAAGGGTAGCGTATCGGGGAAGCCTGACTTCTTCCTCCCCGCAATTCAGCACCCTCACGGGCACTCTCCCCTTCTTTACATCCACCACCCCTCGAGCGGCCATTACTGTGGGCCAGTGTTCAGAGGGCATGGGCTCTATCATGGCGGGGTAGTCACGCCCCTGAGGCCCTACCGCTGCTCTACACCAAATCATCATCTCACTTCGGGGAGGCACAATCAAAGGGGCAACATCTATCACTCTCACCCCACCAACCTCTCCTCCTGTCGAGTTCACATGTTGGCGGTACATTAAGGCTCGGATCTCACGCTGCACAGCTCTCTGTCGGCTCCCCGCCGCTGTGGCGGCCAGCTGCTGTAGCAGGGTCAGCACGTCACTCATACAGTGCTCCATCACGTTGGTCCCTAGTACTACCTTCGGGTTATGATCACTGGGTTCATTCATTATCACAATCATACCCTGGTGTTGCAGTTCAGCTCGTCCCACAGTCATGGCCACTTGTTTATATCCCACCTGGGTCAATGGGAGTCCATCAGCAGCAATCAATGTCATACTGGCATCCGGGGGAGCCAGCTCATCTGTTCCCCAATACTGTTGATACAGTGTATATGGTATGGTGGTTACCTGTGATCCAGTGTCCAGAAGAGCCATCACTGGCATGCCGTCCACAGCCACGGGGATGATGGGCCGGGCCCCGATATACCAGTCCTGCCAGTCGGGGGGGCCATGGGGTTCTACTCCTGAGGATTGGCCCGTGGCCCCAGGGGTTGCTCGTTTAATGGACACTCTCGGAAGTAATGGCCGGGCTTGCTGCACTTGTAACAGATTAGGGGTCTATTCCGCGAATCATTAGCCCTCCTCCGCTGCATCCAGGGGACGTCCTCAGGGCTGTCGGCGAGTTGCATCTTCACCGGGGCCTGGGATCTGGTCGGAGGCTGGAGTGCGGCGAGGATCTTAGCGAGGTCCCCATCCATGCGGCAAACCTGAGCAGCAAGCTCTTCCATCGTTCCGCTTGGGGTGGCAGGCACTGGAGGTGCTGATGGGGTAGGGGCCACCACGATGGGAGCAGTCTCAACCGGCCACGGGGCTGGCTCAGAAGCTTCAAATGCAGGGGGTTGCAAAGCTTTGATGGCCCGTTCCTTTAATACAGCAAAGTCCACATCAGGGTGTTCTAGGGCCCACAGCCGAAGCTGTTTGCGGTCCTCGGAGGACCTCATCCCCTGCACAAACTGTTCGCTTAACATTTTGTTACTGTCCACACTGTTGATGGTGTCCACCCGCTTCAGTGTGCGGAGTGCGGTTTTCAGGCGCAGGGCATAGTCCCGAATGCTATCTGCGGGCCGTTGCCGGCATTGGTAGAACTGCATCCGCAACTCCGCCTCGGTACGGGTCTCAAACGCAGTCTGCAGCTTCTCAAAGATGGTGGCTACAGAGGACCGGTCCTTCTCGGCCCAGGTCTCCGCCTCCTGCTCAGCCGCGCCGGTTAGCTGCCCCAGCACTAGCGCTGCACGCTGCTTATCAGTCAGGGGGTACAATTCCAGTAGCGGACTAAGCTTCTTCCGGAAAACCTGCAAGGCATCAGGTTTCCCATCGTACTGCGGTAGCCAGGCAGCTCCGGGCACATAGGGCAAGGAGAACGGCATCACCTGAGCGAGAGCTGGGGCCGCGGCGCCCCCCGCCGGCGCGGCCGGGACTTGGGCAGGCCCGTTCCCATCTACGGGTGCCCCTGCGACTGCGACCGCCGCGTCTCCAGCGGCTCTGTCGGGCGCAGACATCTTGTTTCCGTCCCCCTTAGTTTCTTTCCGGCTCCTCCTCTATAGGGGTGGGGTTTTGGCCTTCACGCCTCCACTACTCGAGGAGACGCTCGAGCGGGAACTCTTCGCGCCCAAGATGGCGGCTTCGCAAATTTTTCGGCCGGACACCTCCGGCGGTCACACAAGGCGCACTTCCACCAGTCGGTAGAACGGTAGGATCCTGTTCGTGACGCCAAGTTGTCGCGGGCGGAGGAGGGGACGCTGCGCTCTCCCACTGCTCGGGTCCGGCTGCTGCTGCTCGTGGTGGCTCGAGCGGTAGGCTGGATCCCGGGAACTCGATCGGCGCTCCTCGCCCGTGAGTGAAAAAGGGGATTGATTGTGGGGATTTATTGTCCGTGACGCCACCCACGGTTGTGGTGATAATGGTGACACCACCGCTGCTCTGGACGGGGATCCCGGGAGCGGTGACAGGGAGCAGCTTTGTTGTTAGTTCTCCCCTCCGTGGGTAGGGGGTTAGTTGTCCCGGGGCCCGGTGATGGGGTAGGGATGGATGGCAGGCGGGTTACAGGGCCTGGTGAGGTGCAGGGTCGCAGGGGCAGCGCTGTGCCGCACGGCACGGTGGTACTCACTCACCCAATGATGAAGACACAGTTCTCGGTAAAACACTCGGCTGGATGGACGGGTCCCACAGACGGCTGCGGTGTTGTTTCTCCCGGCAGGTTGATGGTGACTGCCTTTCCCTGCACCTATGTACGGTTGATGGTTCCAATGGTTTTCCACCAGTAACCCGCTCCCCAGCTTGGATATGGGCTGGAGGAGCCCCTTCTTGCCCGCAGGCGCTGGCCCTGAGAAACGGTTGCCTTGGCGGTGGCGGTGTCTCCCTCTGTTGGTTGGACTGTTGCCTTCTGTCGGGACTTGACTGTTTGGAAACCCAGGAGGTCCCCTTCACTAACGGATTCGGTAAATTCACGGCGACTCCTAGCCTTGCCGGGGTTCCGAAAGCCCCTGCCAGATGGTGCTGGCTTCTCTTTGTGTACCGGTCCGGTACCGCCGGGCCACCGCCCGTCCACGGTCCTTACGGTAACTCCGATAGGCCAATCCTGCAGACGGTCACCACCGTCTGCCAACCTTGCTGTACCGCCCGGGCCACACACCCGGACGCTGTCAGTTAGTTGCTCCACTACTACACTTTTCCTTCCTCTCACTTTCACCTCCAAAACTAGACTGCCTCCTTTCCCGCCTCCAGGACTATGAACTCCTCGGTGGGCAGGATCAACCGCCTGGCCCACCCCCTGGTGTGATCATCAGCCCCTGGAGGAAGGCAACAAGGGTTTTGTGTCTGACTTCGGTGTGCCTGCCGGGAGTATGGGGTGTGTTGGCGTTGTGCTCTGTGGCCCCTGGCTTGTCCAGGGCGCCACACTACCTCTTGCCTCCCTAAGGCAGTTTTTAAAAATCCCTGACATTGCTAATTGCTTGCGGCCATACGGTGGCTTACTCTGGCCACAGGCTTTCAGAACATTGATGGATGGAGAGCAAGTACAAAGGTGAGATGGTGCCATATTAATGTACTGATGGTGATTCTAGTGCCGTATTCATGTACTGAAGGTGGTTATGGTGCTGTATTCATGTACTGCTGTTTGTACTGGTGCCGTTTTCATGTACTGTTGGTGATTCTAATTGCTGTATTCATGTACAGATGATGGTTCTAGTGATGTATTTCTGTACTTTTGATAGTTCTGGTGACTGGGTCATGTACTGATGATGGTACTGATGTTATATTTATTTTCTGATGATGGTTCTGGTGCCATATTCATATACTGATGGTAGTTCTAGTGCCGTGTGCATATACTGATGGTGGTTCTGGTGCCATATTCATGTACTGATGGTGGATTTGGTGGTATATTCATGTTCTGATGATGGTTCTGTTGACGTATTCCTGTATTGGTGATGGTTGTTGTGCCATATTCATTTACTATTGATGGCTCTGGTATTTTATTTATGTACTGATGATTATTTTGGTTTCATATTCATGTACTGATGATGGTTCTGATGATAAATACACCACCACTAGTCATCTCTATTCCTATTGTCCCTGGCCAAAATTTCAAACTATGTTTGCTAGTGTGTTTCAGAGGAGAACATACCTGTCTGCTTCATGCTGCCCGTGGTTTGGCAAGCATGAATCTAGTGACAGGTTCCATTTAAACTCTTTCTATATCGAGGATTGGTTCAAGACATAGTGGGGCCATGGGCAAAAGATTTAACTGGAGCCCTATATGCTAACATATTGTACTATCACACTCAAATATTTGGGTTACATTTACATGAATTCAAACTGTTAAACAAGTGCAATTGACAATAATAAAGTCGTTTGTCTTGTTTATATAGTATGAGGAAGGATAATAGGCACAGAAGGATCACTAGTAGATCAATCTGTCGTCAGACATATCATGTTTTAGCAGCACATCTGTAGTTTGCTTCTGATGATGTGCTGCTGACAACATTGATTTTTGTTCCACCATAAACAATCCAATCACCCAATGAATGAGCAGCATTTTGCTTGTTTGTTGGGTGATTGCCAACCTGTTTACACCTATGAACTCTGATCTATGCATTTGAGATATATAAATGGATATTATATACACACACAGTATGTGACACACACAGATGTACACTGAGCACATACACACATGTATATGTATACACAGAGTACCTTCATAAAGAACACATACTGTCAGGGCCGGATTAAGGTTGGTGGGGGCCCCTGGGCAGAAAATCTGGTGGGGGCCCAATAACGTTAACATTTTAACCATAACAGTAGAGCACGAACTGTAGCATTTAGATATAAATACTGCACCTCAGTCTCACATTCCCCCTCCTCAGCATACTGTGCCCTCCATACTGTGCCCTCACACTGGCCCCCATGCTGCCCCTTCTCTATACTGCCTACCTCCTTCACTATCCAGTCACTATACTGCACCTTAGCCTTGCATTCCCCTCCGCAGCATACTGTGCCCTCCATACTGTGCCCTCACACTGGCCCCCATGCTGCCCCTTCTCTATACTGCCTACCTCCTTCACTATCCAGTCACTATACTGCACCTTAGTCTTGCATTCCCCTCCGCAGCATACTGTGTCCTCCATACTGTGCCCTCACACTGGCCACCATGCTGCCCCTTCTCTATACTGCCTACCTCCTTCACTATCCAGTCACTATACTGCACCTTAGTCTTGCATTCCCCTCCGCAGCATACTGTGTCCTCCATACTGTGCCCTCACACTGGCCACCATGCTGCCCCTTCTCTATACTGCCTACCTCCTTCACTATCCAGTCACTATACTGCACCTTAGTCTTGCATTCCCCTCCGCAGCATACTGTGACCTCCATACTGTGTCCTCACACTGGCCACCATGGTGCTCCTTCTCTACACTGCCTACCTCCTTCACTATCCAGTCACCATACTGCACCTCAGTCTCACATTCCCCCTCCTCAGTATACTGTGTCCTCACACTGGCCACCATGCTGCCCCTTCTCTATGCTGCCTACCTGCTTCATTATCCAGTCACTATACTGTATCTCCGTCTCACTTTCCCCCTTCTCAGCATCCTATGCCCTCCATACTGTGCCCTCACACTGGCCACCATGCCGCCCCTTCTCTATACTGCCTACCTCCTTCACTATCCAGTCACCATACTGCACCTCAGTCTTACATTCCCCTCCGCAGCATACTGTGTCCTCCATACTGTGCCCTCACACTGCCCACCATGCTGCCCCTTCTCTATACTGCCTATCTCCTTCACTATCCAGTCACTATACTGCACCTCAGTCTCACATTCCCCCTCCTCAGCATACTGTGCCCTCCATACTGTGCCCTCACACTGGCCACCATACTGCTCCTTCTCTATACTGCACCTCAGTCTCACATTCCCTCTCCTCAGCATACTGTGTCCTCCATACTGTGCCCTCACACTGGCCACCATACTGCCCCTTCTCTATACTGCTTATCCCCCCTCCCCCACTACCCAGTCTCCATTCTATGCCCCGCACACTTTTCTTTCCCAATACTGTCCACTTACAATTTTCTCCCACCATACTGCTGCCTCACATTTTCCAATGGTGCCCCCCTGATTGCTGTGCAGGGACAAATATGCCGCATGCCCCCCAAAGGTACGCCCCTGTACAGTGTACAGGAAAATACATGACTGGTACACGCAGGGCCGGCTCCATGTTTTTGTAGGTCCTGGGCGAAAAAGTCTCAGTGGGCCCCATCCACACATAGACATGCACAGATACTGTACATACACATACAGGCATACGTACACATACAGTATATATTTAAAGACAAATTCACAAAAACACATATAAACAGACATAAATCTAGACACAGTCATACACACCGACATACATAGATGACACATAGATACACATCATACATGCACACACAGACAAATTTTTATATTTTTATCTAATTTTTAATATTGGGAAGCCGGCAACAGCCTCATTCACCTCCCCGCTTGTCTCCATCCAGCTCCTCCTGGGCACGTGTCTGTGCCACGCTGATTGGTGGCTGACACTAACAGACATGGCCGCACAGAGAACACTAACACTGCTGTATATACATCACAAGAGAGGCTGGGGACATACACATTACTGGGGACATCCATATTACTGAGGAAAGGGGTACATAGCAATGGGGGGCATACAGCTCTAGAGGGGGGCAGTGGCTCTGAGGTGGGGGGGACAAAGAGCTCTGAGGTGGGGGATGACATGCAGCTCTGGGGATATACAGCTCTGTGGTGTAGAGGACATACAACTCTGGGGGTATAGTAGTATGCAGCCCCCATATTCCTCCATATAGTGTTATGAAGCTCCCATAGTCCTCCATATAGTATTATGCAGCCCCCATGTAGCACTATGCAGCCCCCATATGGCACTATGCAGCCCCCATATGGCACTATGCAGCCCCCATATGGCATTATGCAGCCCCCATATGGCATTATGCAGCCCCCATATGGCACTATGCAGCCCCCATATGGCACTATGCAGCCCCCATATGGCACTATGCAGCCCCCATATGGCACTATGCAGCCCCCATATGGCACTATGCAGCCCCCATATGGCACTATGCAGCCCCCATATGGCACTATGCAGCCCCCCATATAGTACAATGCACACCCATATAGCATTAGGCACCCTCATGTAGTACACAGCCCCTATATAGCACAGTGCAGACCCAGATAGCATTAGGCATCCTCACATAGTACACAGCCCCTATATAGCACAGTGCAGAGCCAGATAGCATTAGACACTCACGTAGTTCACAGCCCCTATATAGCACAGTGCAGAGCCAGATAGCATTAGGCATCCTCACGTAGTATACATCCCCTATATAGCACAGTGCAGAGCCAGATAGCATTAGGCATCCTCACGTAGTATACAGCCCGTATATAGCAAAAAGCAGACCCAGATAGCATTAGGCATCCTCATATAGTGTACAGCCCCTATATAGCACAGTGCAGAACCAGATAGCATTAGGCACCTTCATGTAGTATACAGTCCATATATAGCACAGTGCAGAACCAGATAGCATTAGGCACCCTCATGTAGTATACAGCCCCCATATCATTTAATGCACCCCCATGGTCGTCTGGCCACAGTGATTGTACATACTCACTTCTCCTCGTTCCCCCGCTCCTCCGGTCTCCTCAGCGTGTCCACTGCTGTCGCTTTCTCTGACCTCTCAGCAGGCGCGCAGTGATCACGTCACCACGCTCTGCTGCAGAGCTGTCAGAATGCCGACAGACACAGCGAGAATCATGAGAGAGAGCGTGCCGCTCCATCTCATCATTGCTCTCAATTGTATCGGCAGCTGCGATGCCGATACAATTGAAAGCGCGATCCTCGGCGGGGGGAGGCAGCGCGGGCACCGGGCCCCCCTTACTAGCGCTACGCCACTCCTGCCACCGCGAGTGGGCCCCCTGAAATTTGACCGGGTTTACTGTGATACAGACACCAGATGTTATACAATATACACATTATTATATACCATCTGATGTGTGTACACAGTATATCACACTACTCTGTACACTGGATGCGGTATACCATGTACACAGATATACAATCCTCTGCACTGATCACACCTGGGCCTACAGGACAGGATGTAACATATTCTAAATGTAATATGGGCCATATAGTGTAATGTGTGCTGCAGGCTCAGATGTGATCAGTGCAGGATCTGTGTAGTGATGTCTGTGCTGGAGATCAGTGTGGGTTATTGCAGGGGAGGGATGAGGCCGATGACCCGGCACTGACAGCCCGACCTGATCTGCTGCAGTTCAGACTCCGGCAATAACTCACAATGATCCCGGGCAGAGCTGCCGCTGACACTATGGAACCGGTCTGGAGTTATCAGCGGCGTCCTGCTCCCTCCTCACTGCAGCCTCCTGCCCGGCCGGCACCATGATTAATCATACTTACCGGGATCCACTGAGACCTCCGGTCCTCCCACAAGCTCCTCTACGGCAGGAACTTAGAAGCAGCAACAGGTGCGCGGTGACGTCATCCTAGCAGACGCAGCCCACAGAGCGTGCAGTGGGCGTGTCTGCAGAAAAGTGACGGCCGGGATTGAAACACTGATGGTGGTGGGGGCCCCCTCAGAAGCTCTTGTGGTGGGGGCCCCTGGGCGGGAGCCCCGTCTGCCCCGCCTATAATCCGGCCCTGCATACTGTACACATACAGTCTATACTCACCAGGACACCATACATCCCGATGTCCTCATTAACTCCTTCACGACTGGGGAAAATTCCGGTTTTGCATTTTTGTTTTACCCATTTTACCCACCCCTTCTTCCCAGAGCCATAACTTTTTTTATTTTTCTGTCCACATAGGCATATGAGGGTTTGTTCTTTTGCTGGACAAGTTGTAGTTTTGAATAACTCCATTCCTTTTACCGTATAGTATACAGGAAAACGGGGAAAAAACTGCAAATGTGGAAAAATTGTGAAAAAAAAACTATCACAATTCTGACATTTTTTTTTAGGAACTGTTTTTATGGTGTATATTTTGTGTTAAAAATTACCTCGCAATATGATTCTCCTCATCAGTACGAGTAAGATGATACTAAACATGTCCAGTTGTTTTAAAATTATTTTAGTGCTGAAAAAAAATCAGAAGTTTGCCCTCCAAAATTTTTTTGGTCAATGTGTGGTGAAACTTCATTTTTTTTAAATGATACCATTCTAGGATAGATATAAAGATAGCGGGACTGTGGCCCCAAAGGGGCTCAAAGGTGGGCAACATGACTAAGGAGGGATGCTAGGCCAGAGGGTATAGCAAACAGTTAAGGTATGATCTATTTTGTGCTGGAAATCAGAAGGTGGAGTTTTACGAGTTGTAGGGCCATGTGATTGGTGAGGGGGAGGTCAGTGTTGGGTAGTATATGTAGGGCAGAACTATGGGGGGGGCTGGTCATTCGGTATCTGGAAGACATCCGGAATTGTCCCACCCGCTTGCCCTATTTTTTGAGATTTCTGGAGATCAAAATGGAGAGAAGAAGAGGATCCAACTTTGTCCCAGCAGTCGGCGGAAAGGAGGGGGGTATTGAAGTTGGTGGATTGCACAAAGAACAAGGGGGGGGACCTAGCGCAGGAACGGGTTACCCCTGGTTAAGGTGGGTCCCTGCTGTGCTGGGTCACAGTGGGACATGTTAAGGTGGGTCCCTGCTGGGCTTGGCCTCAGCGGGACATTGGTTGGGCAACATTCGGCTGGGTGTCCTCAAGCTGGTGTAGTGTGGCTGAGGGCACATGGTGGAGGTGGTGTTGCAATCATGTACATACTGTACTCGTCACGTCCCCCCCCTCCTTTTCTGGTGGTCATGTTATTATAGAGATATTACTATATTTATGGATGAAATGTTAGTAATTGTTTGTGGTTCATAAATGAGGCTGCTGTGGTCTTTTACATCCATCGTCACACAGTTTTAAGGCCCCGTTACACGCAGCGATATCGTTAACGATATCGCTAGCGAGTGTACCCGCCCCCGTCGTTTGTGCGTCACAGGCAAATCATTGACCATGGTGCACAGAATTCGTTTGGAGCCGTCAAACGGACTTACCTGCCTAGCGACGTCGCTGTTGCCGGCAAACCGCCTCCTTTCTAAGGGGGCGGTTCGTGCGGCATCACAGCAGCGTCACTAAGCAGCCGCCCAATAGAAGCGGAGGGGCGGAGATGAGCGGCCGTAACAGCCCGCCCACCTCCTTCCTTCCTCATTGCCGGCGGCCGCAGGTTAGCTGTAGTTCGTCGTTCCCGAGGTGTCACACGTAGCGATGTGTGCTGCCTCAGGAACGACGAACAACCTGCAACCTCAACAATCAACGATATTTTGAATGTGAACGACGTGTCAACGATCAACGATAAGGTGAGTATTTTTGATCGTTAACGGCCGTTCGTTGGTGTCACACGCAACGACATCACTAACGATGCCGGATGTGCGTCACGGAATCCGTGACCCCGGTGATATATCGTTGGATATGCCATTGCGTTTAACGGGGCCTTTAGTGTCTTATTTTAGGTTAAGAAGTTGGGAAAGGGGTTTTTGGGTTAGGGTTGGTACGGCAGGTAAGGCCATCAGTCAGACTTTCCTGAGTCATGTTTTTGATCTCTTTTAATAGCATTTTTTATGGTATTGTAGTGACCAAAAAAAAAATAATTTTGGCAATGTGCACTTTGGGTAGCGCACCCCCCTGCTGCCAAGTGTTAAACCCCACTGTCAGAGTTTGACAGAGAGATTTAACAGATTATTAAAATAAGGTTTAACAGGTCAAACATTATTAGAGGCAGGTCTTAGATGCAATACACCTGCTGAGTATGGGGCGAGTTCCCATAGGGAGTGGGGGCCCTGTGTATGTGCTAAGTTTTCCTGCCCTAACTCATATATTTTGATGAATTAGGGTATGTGTACACGTTCGATATCTGCAGTAGATTTTTCTGCTGCAAAAACTAGAATATTGATGGGAAAAACACTGAATAAATTCTAGCGTTTTTTCAGTTTTTTAATAATCCTTTTTTTTGCATTTTTACTTGCATTATTTCTCATTCATTTAAATGGGTGGAAAACAACGCAACAGTACTAAAAATTGAAAAATGCTGCAGATTTTAAAAATGTTCTGATGGTTCAAATCCGCATGGAAAACTAATCAGCATAAACACGAGACTTCAGAAATCTCATTGTTATTGTAAAACACTATGGGTTTTTTTGCATTGGTAAAATTGTGCAAAAAAACTTGTGAATGTGCAACGTGTGAACAAATCCATATTCAGCAATTTACACTCTTATTTTTGATATCCCGATAACAGTAGTTACTAATGCTATTAATCTATACTTATGCAATGGATATGATGAACAACTTTCAAAATATAACACAGCCTTCTGATATTTAAACTAAAAATATAATAAAAAATAATCATTTTTTTAGTTTAAACATTAAGAGCTTTACAGTTGTGATCATCACTGGCCCCATTGGGGCTCACAATGAAAATTCCTTATCAGTCTTTGGAGTGTGAGTGGAAACCAGAGGAAACCCATGCAGAGAACATACAAACTCCTCGCAGATGTTGGCCTTGGTGGGATTTGAGTTCAAGACCCCAATGTTGAAAAACTGCAGTACTAACCACTGAGCCACCGTGTTTCACCCCAGGCGGCCTATAGGCAGTGTACATGCAAATACAAAAGGCTATGGATACCATATTAGGCCCCCATCACATGTCCATGTTTTGGGTACGTGTGGCGTCCGTTTCCACACTTGACTGAGACACGGACATACGTAAATCCATTAAAATCAATGGGTTTGCTCATGTTTGTGTTTTAACATGGACCGTGTGGAGCATACGATTGTCCATGTGTGGCGCCCTGGACAAGCCAGGGGCCACAGAGCACAGCACCCACACACCCCACACTCCCAGCAGGCACACCAAAGCCAGAACACAAAAACCCTTGTTGCCTTCCTCCAGGGGCTGATGTTCACACCAGGGGGTGGGCCAGGCGGTTGGTCCCGCCCACCGAGGAGTTCACAGTCCTGGAGTTGGGAAAACCAGGAAGATTAGTTTTGGAGAGGAGTGAGGACAGTTGAGAAGTGAAAGTGAGAGAGGAGAAAAGTGACAGCTAAGCAGCCTGAAGTTGGTCCGGGTGTGTGGCCCGGACAGAGCAGCAAGGTTGGCAGACGGTGGTGACCGTCTGCAGGAGTGGCTGATTGGAGTCTACCGTAAGGACCGTGGACAGGCGGTGGCCCGGCGGTACCGGACCGGTACACAAAGAGAAGTCAGCACCATCTGGCAGGGGCTTTTCGGATCCCGGCAAGGCTAGGAGTCGCCGTGAATTTACCAAATCTGTTAGTGAAGGGCACCTCCTGGGTTTCCAAACAGTCAAGTCCTGACAGAAGGCAACCGTCCAACCGAGTGAGAGAGACACCGCCACCGCCAAGGCAACCGTTTCTCAGGGCCAGCGCCTGCGGGCAAAAGGAGCTCCTCCGGCCCATATTCAAGCCGCGGAGCGGGTTACCGGTGGGAACCCATTGGAACCGTACAGACATCTTAGGTGCAGGGAAAGGCAGTCACCACCAACCTTCCGGGAGCAACGACACCGCAGCCGTCTGTGGGACCCGTCCATCCAGCCGTGTGTTTTACCGAGACTGTGTCTTCATCATTGGGCTGAGTGAGTACCACCGTGCCGTGCGGCACAGCGCTGCCCCTGTGACCCTGCACCTCGCCAGGCCCCGTAGCCCGCCTGCCATCCATCCCTACCCCATCACCGGGGCCCCGGGACAACCAACCCCCTACCCACGGAGGGGAGAACTAACAACCAAGCTGCTCCCAGTCACCGCTCCCGGGATCCCCGTCTAGAGCAGCGGTGGTGTCACCAAAATCACCACAACCGTGGGTGGCGTCACGGACAATATCCATAATCAAAACCCCCACAACCAACCACCCCCCTTTTCACTCACGGGCGAGGAGTGCCGCTCGAGTCCCCGGGATCTCGCCCACCGCTCGAGCCACCACCAAGCAGCAGCAGCGGGTGCAGCAGCAGCGGCAGCCGGACCCGAGCAGTGGGAGAGCGCAGCGTCCCCTCCTCCGCCCGCGACAACTTGGCATCACGAACAGGATCTTACCGCTCTGCCGTCTGGTAGAGGTGCGCCTTGTTACCGCCGGAGGTGTCCGGCCGGAAAAATTTCATAAGCCGCCATCTTTGGCGCGAAAAGTTCCCGCTCGAGCGTCTCCTCGAGTAGTGGAGGCGCGAAGGCCTAAACCCTCCCCGATAGAGGAGGAGCCGGAAAGAGACTAGGGGGGGACAAAATGGCGGCTGGTCGCATGTGAGCGCGGCTGTAGAGGCAGGGACGCCAGGACCCTGCGGCGATCTTGTTCCTGGGAGAGGCCGCCAGCAAGATGTACATGCCGTCCCGAAGCACCGTGGCCCCCGCGCCTGGAACAGCGGCGTGGGTGGAGATCTGGACCGTGCAGCTCTATCAGAGGCTGCAGGTCAAGATGCAGCTCCACTTGGAGGAGTGGGAGACCGACATGACGGAGGTCATAGCGATCGTGCGGAGACGCGAGGAGGAAGTTGCGGAAGGGAGGGTGAGTGACCCACGCCCCGGTACCCCTAGTGGGCCGGTCATCGTGGCTGCGGGACCCGGTCTGAACCCCCTCGCCCTACTGCCTCCCTCGCCACCCGTCCCGGCTGCCGTGACCCCGCCACTAGGCCCGCTACCACTGCAACCGGTAGCGATACCCAGCATGTCCGCCCAGGCGGACCGACCTGTAGCCGGAGCCCGTAGCCGACCGGAGGTGCTACCTTGGAAAGCCCCGAAGCCCGAACCGGAGGCATTCCCCGGGAGATTCCCCGAGCCGGAGCCGACAGCCCGCTCCGTCCTGAAGGCCCAGCGGAAGAAAGCCTCTGTGCCCATCCCCCACACCTCGGCTGAGGTTGCGCTGGGTTGCCGCTGCAAGGCGGCGCCCAAGGCCAAGTCACCGCGGGACCTTCCGCCCAGATCACCAGCAGTGGGCAGTGTTCAACAGGTCTCGCGGGGCCCGACCCATGCGCCGGAGCTCGCAGCAGCACCGTACTGGGATAGGGAGCCGGTACCGTTGGGCCCAGAAATCAAGGAGAGGGAAAGGAGGAAGGCGGAGTTGGTGGCCCGTGCTATCCGGGAGAAAGAGAGCCTGAGACAAGCGACCTTCCGTGTCCAGGGCCCCCTGTATGAAGGGCAGGTGAGGCGGTTTGATGTCCGCCGGGGTTTTGGCTTTATATATGAACCGGGCCTGGAGGCCGAAGTATTCATAGCCCGGCGGGATGTCAATGCCCACCTGCCAGAAGAGCACCCAGGCCGTAACCTGATTCCGGGCGACCTGGTGCAGTACACCCGGCACTGTGGGGAGAGGGGGTGGTTTGCGCTGGATGCCAAGCTGAGGGGCAGTCAGGAAGCCCGGGTGTCCGCCGCACCCTCTCCCCCAGCAGACACCGAAGACTCAGAGTAAGGGCAGCGGAATGCCGTTGTCACCGTCCCCGTTGGGACCACATGTGTGTTTTAAAGTTCTTTTGAAAATGATAAGTAAATGATACCGTGAAAAAGTTACCTGATTGTCAACTGTGATTTGAACCGGTCATAGCCGGCAGCTGGTCCCCGTTGGGACCCCCCTTCACCACTTTACATAAGAAACTACTTATGAACAGGCCCGAGAACTTGCAGGGCAACCACAAACTAGTGGCATGTAAATAAATAATGTTTGTTGTGGCTTCCACCGTTACCGCCTCCAGAGAGGCAGATTGGAGGAAGGGCCCGCAGTGGAGTAGGCTGGGGCCCAGCCACCACCGGAACCGGTGGCAATCCTCTGGGGGTTTCAGGGGTTCCCCATGGACGTGGGTCCCCTGAAAAGGACAGAACCCGCTCGGGCAACTTGTGCAGGACTGGGGTCAAGGGGTGCTGCCTGTTTGCTTAGGGGCAGCATCAGGGCCAGGCTGCTTGGGTGGGAGAGAGCGGAAGCCGTAACCGTTTGCAACCGTTAGTAACGTTTAAGTAAGTACCTCCCGATGTGGGAAGATGTTATTATAATTGTATGTCTGTTACCGTTTTTTTATCTTTTTTCAGTTGGTGAAAATAAAACCGGTGATGGACAGGCAGCCCGCGGACGGTCTGCATTTAACTAAGGGGGAATGTGGTGCCCTGGACAAGCCAGGGGCCACAGAGCACAACACCCACACACCCCACACTCCCAGCAGGCACACCAAAGCTAGAACACAAAAACCCTTGTTGCCTTCCTCCAGGGGCTGATGTTCACATCAAGGGGTGGGCCAGGCGGTTGGTCCCGCCCACCGAGGAGTTCACAGTCCTGGAGGCGGGAAAACCAGGCAGATTAGTTTTGGAGAGGAGTGAGGACAGTTGAGAAGTGAAAGTGAGAGAGGAGAAAAGTGACAGCTAAGCAGCCTGAAGTTGGTCCGGGTGTGTGGCCCGGACAGAGCAGCAAGGTTGGCAGACGGTGGTGACTGTCTGCAGGAGTGGCTGATTAGAGTCTACCGTAAGGACCGTGGACGGGCGGTGGCCCGGCGGTACCGGACCGGTACACAAAGAGAAGTCAGCACAATCTGGCAGGGGCTTTTCGGACCCCGGCAAGGCTAGGAGTCGCCGTGAATTTGCCAAATCCATTAGTGAAGGGGACCTCCTGGGTTTCCAAACAGTCAAGTCCCGACAGAAGGCAACCGTCCAACCGAGTGAGAGAGACACCGCCACCGCCAAGGCAACCGTTTCTCAGGGCCAGCGCCTGCGGGACAAAAGGGGCTCCTCCGGCCCATATCCAAGCCGGGGAGCGGGTTACCGGTGGGAACCCATTGGAACCGTACAGACATCTTAGGTGCAGGGAAAGGCAGTCACCACCAACCTGCCGGGAGCAACAACACCGCAGCCGTCTGTGGGACCCGTCCATCCAGCCGTGTGTTTTACCGAGACTGTGTCTTCATCATTGGGCTGAGTGAGTACCACCGTGCCATGCGGCACAGCGCTGCCCCTGCGACCCTGCACCTCGCCAGGCCCCGTAGCCCGCCTGCCATCCATCCCTACCCCATCACCGGGGCCCCGGGACAACCAACCCCCTACCCACGGAGGGGAGAACTAACAACCAAGCTGCTCCCAGTCACCGCTCCCGGGATCCCCGTCTAGAGCAGCGGTGGTGTCACCAAAATCACCACAACCGTGGGTGGCGTCACGGACAATATCCATAATCAAAACCCCCACAACCAATCACCCCCCTTTTCACTCACGGGCGAGGAGCGCCGCTCGAGTCCCCGGGATCCGGCCCACCGCTCGAGCCACCACCGAGCAGCAGCAGCGGCCGCAGCAGCAGCGGCAGCCAGACCCGAGCAGTGGGAGAGCGCAGCGTCCCCTCCTCCGCCCGTGACACATGTGCTCTACACGGCGACGTCTGTTTTTGGCTGGCAGCACGGACATCACACGAACTGGACACTGATGTGATCCATGTCACATGAGTGTGACATGTACCAGAGGACACCCATTCACTCAAAAAGATTTTTATACTTGGACCCGGAAGCAAGTGTGACAGCAGTGGAGACAGGTAAGTATACATGCTCATCCATGTGACATCCAGTTAGCACACAAACAGCACACGAAGAATATATTCAGGGACAAAGGGACGGCCCTATGCACCTACAACACAGATTGTCACACACGTGCGTTTAATGCCCAGATGGGTGAAGCGGGCCTTATACAGATTTATATTACACAGAGGTACTCTACATTGTGAATTAACACTTTAGGCTTTCCTGTTGATATTACCGTATTCGAACAACAGTGTATAGGTACCGTCACACATAACGAGATCGCTAGCGAGATCGCAGCTGAGTCACCGTTTGGTGACGCAGTTGCGATCCCGTTAGCGATCTCGTTATGTGTGACACTTACCAGCGATCAGGCCCCTGCTGTGAGATCTCTAGTCGTTGCAGAATGGTCCAGGCCATTTTCTTCAAAGGCGATGTCCTGCTGGGCAGGACACATCGCTGTGTTTGACACTGTGTAACAGGATCACAGTGACTGCTGAGATCGTTATACAGGTCGCTACTGCGATCTGTATTGTTCTGCATCGCTGGTAAGATCTGACTGTGTGACATCTCACCTGCGACCTCCCAGCGACTTACCTGCGATCCCTATCAGGTCGCATCGTTTTCGGGATCGCAGGTAAGTCGTTATGTGTGAAGGTACCTTATTGGGTGTGGAGCCCCTGACATATGATTGTTAGGGAGGATAAGGATCAGAGGCATGTCTGATTGATGATGACTTTATCTGTAAAAGATAAGTCACTGCCAGGAGTCCAGCAGCGGCTCTTGTCAAAGATACAAGTGCTTCTCAATAAATTAGAATATCATCAAAAACTCAATTTATTTAAATAATTCAATACATAAAGGGAAACGCATATATTATACACAGTCATTATGTCGCGGGCGGAGGGGACGCGCTCGCCACGCTCGGTCCGGGGCTTCTGCTGCTGCTGCTCGGTGGCTCGAGCGGTGGGCCGGACCCGGGGACTCGAGCAGCGCACCTCGCCCGTGAGTGAAATGGGGATGGTATGTTTAGGGAGATTGTTCGTGACGCCACCCACGGGACGTGGTGATGATGGCACCACCGCTGCTGGTAACGGGGTTCCCGGGAGAGATGGTAGGGTGCAGCTGGGATGTTGTCCCTTCCGTGGGTAGGGGTTGGTGATCCCGAAGCCCGGTGATGTAACGGGGAGGCTGGATGGCTGGGGCGCAGAGACTGCGCGGCGCGGTGCCGGACGGCACTGGTGTACTCACTCAGACAATCACTGACAGAGTCGCTGGTAAACCAAAACGGCCGGATGGACGGGTCCCACAGCCGGCTGCAGTGTTGTTGTTGTGCTCTACCCGGACGGCTGATGATGGCTGTCTTTCCCTGCACCTTTTAAAATGTTCTGACTCCTGTGGTTGCCCACCGGTAGTCCGCTCCCCGGCGTATAGGTGCCGTAGGAGCCCGTTTTGGCCGCAGGCGCTGGCCCTTGGATCTCTAGCCTGTGGCGGTGGCTGTATATCCTCACGGTGTGGACTGTTGCCTTCTGTCGGGACTTGGTTGTTGGGAAACCCCTGGGGTTCCTGTCACACTCGAATTTGACTATTGACGGCGGCTCCAAGCCTGGTCGGGGTCCAATGGCCATGCCTGTGTGCTTAGCTTCACTCCGCTCCCCAGTTCGGTACCGGCAGACCAACGCCCGACCCCGGTCCTTACGGCTTCGCAGAGTTCCATCAACTCCTGCAGACGGCCACCACCGTCTGCCTATCTTGCTGTCAGTACCTGGGCTCCTACCCAGGCACACGCAGATGTTTTACTCCTCTCACTTTCACCTCCAAAACTCATCTGTCTTCCTTTTCCCGCCTCCAGGCCTGTGAACTCCTCGGTGGGTGGGGCCAACCGCCTGGCTCCGCCCCACCTGGTGTGGACATCAGGCCCTGGCGGGAGGCAACAAGGGTTTTTGTTTGACTGTTGTAACGGTCTAGGGTGGGGGGTGTGTATGTTGTTATTTATGTGACTACCTGGCTAGTCCAGGGCGTCACAATTACACACAGAGGGATCTATTCCTATATATTATATAGAGTCATTATACACAGAGGGATCTATTTATATCTATTATACAGAGTCATTACACACAGAGGGATCTATTTCTATATATTATATAGAGTCATTACACACAGATGGATCTATGTCAAGTGTTTATTTCTGTTAATGTTGACGATTATGATTTACAGCCAATGAAAACCCAAAAGTCATTATCTCAGAACATTAGAATAATTACCACAAAACACCTGCAAAGGCTTCTTATGCGTTTAAAATAGTCCCTTAGTCTGGTTCAGTAGGCTACACAACCATGGTGAAGACTGCTGACTTGACAGATATCCAAAAGTCAGTCACTGACACACTCCACAAGGAGGGTAAGCCACAAAAGGTCATTTCTAAAGACGCTGGCTGTTCACAGAGTGCTGTATCCAAACATATTAATGGAAAGTTGAGTAGAAGGAAAAAGTGTGGTATAAAAAGGTGCACAAGCAACCAGGTAACGACACGCTGAAGACTCAGACCTTCGTCTTAATATAGACTGAACCGTGAGGAAAGGGTCAAGCGGCTCCCAGCTCCACCATTATAATCTCCTGCATCTGGGCCCTGAGGGCACAGATACCGATTAGCAGCAACAATGTCTGTAATACAGGGAACACAGAGGGAGAGTTTTGGTGTTGGTGTGAGAGAGAGCTTTCAGAGAAAAGAAAAAAGTGATGGAAAGTATAGTTTGTGAAGGCAAAGTAGCCTATATACAGCAGATAATGAAAGATTCACCATTCATAATAGGTGATATCACATCTCTCCTTCTCCCTCTCAGGTACAATAACTGATAACACCTCTATATGCAACAGATAATACAAGATCTACTGTTCACAATATATGATGTCACAGCTTACCTCATCCCCCTCCTTCCACAATGTCTGATAACACCTCTATATTCAGTAGATAACACAGAATCCATCATTCACAATAGGTGATATCACAGCTCACCTCCTCCTCCTGCACAATGCCGATAATACCTGGTTATACAGAAGATAACACAGGATCCACCCTTCAAGTTAGATGATATCATAGCTCAAATAATCTTCCTCCTGTGCAATGATTTATAACACCTCTATATACAGTAGCCAACACAGGATCCACCATTCATAATGGGTGATGCTACAGGTCACCACCACCTCCTCCTTCTTTACAATGCCTGATAGAACCTCTATATACAGTAGATACCAGGATTCACCAGTCAGAATAGGTGATGTCACAGGTATGAGTCTCCCCACCAACTCACAATAATATGATGGTATGCCATAGTATCATATAATAAAACAAAAGAGACGAGACATGCCCCTTAACAAGAGCCACAGTATGCAATGCTGCACGTATATGATAGTGTACGCATGGAATAAATAATATAACAGAGTCATAGGACCAAGCATATAACATAACCGGTTCTTGCCAACGGGATCTTTTTGACTCTCCCTCCCCTCTCCACCATTATTGAGCCTTGATCTTTCCCCCGTGACTGACCCTTTGGTGGGGGACTTTACATCATGGATGGTTCCCCAACTCTGTTATTGGTATAGTACTACAGTTAGGTCCAGAAATATTTGGACAGTGACACAAGTTTTGTTATTTTAGCTGTTTACAAAAACATGTTCAGAAATACAATTATATATATAATATGGGCTGAAAGTGCACACTCCCAGCTGCAATATGAGAGTTTTCACATCCAAATCGGAGAAAGGGTTTAGGAATCATAGCTCTGTAATGCATAGCCACCTCTTTTTCAAGGGACCAAAAGTAATTGGACAAGGGACTCTAAGGGCTGCAATTAACTCTGAAGGCGTCTCCCTCGTTAACCTGTAATCAATGAAGTAGTTAAAAGGTCTGGGGTTGATTACAGGTGTGTGGTTTTGCATTTGGAAGCTGTTGCTGTGACCAGACAACATGCGGTCTAAGGAACTCTCAATTGAGGTGAAGCAGAACATCCTGAGGCTGAAAAAAAGAAAAAATCCATCAGAGAGATAGCAGACATGCTTGGAGTAGCAAAATTAACAGTCGGGTACATTCTGAGAAAAAAGGAATTGACTGGTGAGCTTGGGAACTCAAAAAGGCCTGGGCGTCCACGGATGACAACAGTGGTGGATGATCGCCGCATACTTTCTTTGTGAAGAAGAACCCGTTCACAACATCAACTGAAGTCCAGAACACTCTCAGTGAAGTAGGTGTATCTGTCTCTAAGTCAACAGTAAAGAGAAGACTCCATGAAAGTAAATACAAAGGGTTCACATCTAGATGCAAACCATTCATCAATTCCAAAAATAGACAGGCCAGAGTTAAATTTGCTGAAAAACACCTCATGAAGCCAGCTCAGTTCTGGAAAAGTATTCTATGGACAGATGAGACAAAGATCAACCTGTACCAGAATGATGGGAAGAAAAAAGTTTGGAGAAGAAAGGGAACGGCACATGATCCAAGGCACACCACATCCTCTGTAAAACATGGTGGAGGCAACGTGATGGCATGGGCATGCATGGCTTTCAATGGCACTGGGTCACTTGTGTTTATTGATGACATAACAGCAGACAAGAGTAGCCGGATGAATTCTGAAGTGTACCGTGATATACTTTCAGCCCAGATTCAGCCAAATGCCGCAAAGTTGATCGGACGGCGCTTCATAGTACAGATGGACAATGACCCCAAGCATACAGCCAAAGCTACCCAGGAGTTCATGAGTGCAAAAAAGTGGAACATTCTGCAATGGCCAAGTCAATCACCAGATCTTAACCCAATTGAGCATGCATTTCACTTGCTCAAATCCAGACTTAAGACGGAAAGACCCACAAACAAGCAAGACCTGAAGGCTGCGGCTGTAAAGGCCTGGCAAAGCATTAAGAAGGAGGAAACCCAGTGTTTGGTGATGTCCATGGGTTCCAGACTTAAGGCAGTGATTGCCTCCAAAGGATTCGCAACAAAATATTGAAAATAAAAATATTTTGTTTGGGTTTGGTTTATTTGTCCAATTACTTTTGACCTCCTAAAATGTGGAGTGTTTGTAAAGAAATGTGACAATTCCTACAATTTCTATCAGATATTTTTGTTCAAACCTTCAAATTAAACGTTACAATCTGCACTTGAATTCTGTTGTAGAGGTTTCATTTCAAATCCAATGTGGTGGCATGCAGAGCCCAACTCGCGAAAATTGTGTCATTGTCCAAATATTTCTGGACCTAACTGTATCATTTTTTCTTGTTCCGGACAAGGACTTATAGGGTTGTAACCCTCCCATATCCATCCTTTTCTCCACCAGATATAATCTGGGTCTGCCACTTTATATAATAGAGCTATACGTACGTTTCACTCATGCAATTGTAATAATCTCTGTATATACACTGTGAGATTATGTATTATGTTATATGCTTGGTCCTATGACTCTGTTATATTATTCCATGCGTACACTATCATATACGTGCAGCATTGCATACTGTGGCTCTTGTTAAGGGGCATGTCTCGTCTCTTTTGTTTTATTATATGATACTATGGTATACCATCATATTATTGTGAGTTGGTGGGGAGACTCATACCGTGCTATTTAGTGTGTTTTTGTATTTGAAATGATTTTATGTAATTTTGGCTACAATAAAGATTGCTTTTTATAACAATATTGTACTCTGCTTCCCATTATGCAGTTCTTTTCTTCTAATACTGGTTTGCTTCTCACTACATGGGTTAGCATTGAGCTCATTTCTATATTATAATCAGATATTGGTTGTGCACCCCCTCCCCTGGTCTTGCAGTAAAGCATACTATTCACAGCAGCTCATATAAGATGGCCGCATATAAAAAAATAAAATAGCAAATCTACATTCATAAAAATACAGATAAAACTATGTTGTGCTGTATGATATATCTGGTACTAGGTGGAGGCTCCTGGTTTATATGGCATTGGCATCCATAACACGGATGGGAGAGGGTCCTTTGCATTGGGGTCCCTGATTTTCATCTTACACCTCCATCATCAGAACTGCATGAAATACAAACCCCCATCTCCATAATCCTCTGCACTTCACTATAGCACCAATCCATTGTACTTGTAATATAAGTAAACACTGTAAGGATATACCCTGATGTTCTGTTTCCTGAGTCCACAACCACACAGCACGGCCTGCAGCATTCCCTTGTTACACGCAGCGTGACCGAGCTACGAATATAAAGAACAGGAAAGTGCGGTGTGAGCTACACAAAGAAACAGAATCCAAGAAGAACAGGCGCCATACTGAGGAGCTGAATAGCCGGATCAGACTATCCCTGTGATCTATTGTCCTCAACACCCAGATTTCTGACCAGCAGTTCATGTACTAAAAATCAAATGATCTGAAATGAGTTTTAGATCGATGAACCACATCCAGTCTTGGAGTGTCATGCTAGGTATAGGGAAGTACCACGCGTATGGCAACAGGGAAGGGAAGCCCTGTGTCTAGGGAAGGGGGAGATGGTGATCCCTGACCTTCTGCTAACCCCTGGCTTCCCTGACCACCCTGGATAGGTTTCGCACCTATGTGCCGAGCAGGATACCTGGCCCTGAACTAGGCCCTAGGTAGGGAATGGATGGGATGAGTGCTTAGTCAACCCCACTAAGCTCTAAAGCAGACACAAGTCACACAAAAGGGGGAAGTGAATGAATAACTTATCTCCAAGAAGATTCAGGGAGAGGAACAGCCAAAAACAACAATATTTCTTCAGATGAATGCAAGCCAACTGCTTGCATCTAAGGCAGTATAGGAATATTGTCACGCTCCCCGGGTCCGTGGCTCCTCTCCCCGGGTCTCCTGCCCCGCTCCCCGGGTCCTCAGCCCCGCTCCCCGGCTCACCTGCCACGCTCCCCGATCTCCAGCCTTCGGTCCCCGTCCTTCCCAGGCCCCCTGGCCTCCGATCGCGGCGCCCGACGGCTTCCCAGGCCCTGGCTGGCTCCCCTGCGTCCTCTTCTCAGCCTCCCTTCCTGGCTTCTGGCACCCGGGCTGCGCGCATGCGCATTAGGGCGCGCGCGCGGTCACTGACCCTTTCTTAAAGGGCCAGCGTCCATTAACAGGAAATGAGGCTGAACAGGTACAGGGTATAAAGGGGTGTATTGTCCAAGGGGGCGGGGCCTGATCTTCGTGTTCCCTGAGCTAGGAGTCAGGTCTCCTGGTGTTACTGTGCTCGTACTCACCTATCTCTCTTTGTAGAGCCGTGCCTGCTTCGCCATCCAGTCTGCCGTATCCTGAAACCCGAACGCTGTCCATCTGCCATCCTGACAGTCCGCACCACCTCGGATCCCTGCGGTGACCCGTCTTCTTGCTCCCAAGGTTCCGGACCCCGCCTGACATCATCTCGGCTTCCGAACCTGAGCTGCGTCACCCGGACTACCACCCGTAACTCCGTAGTCCCAGGGACTTCTCCGCTATACCTGTGTGCAAGGACTGCTCTGCTGTTTCTAGTGCTCCAGCTGCCGGACTCTTTGCTACCATCTAGGAGTTCGGTCCAGTGGATCCACCTCCTGGGCCTGCCCGTACACCTGGCCGTGACAGTAAGATCAGGCCATGGATCCCGCTGCAGCACTATTGGCCCTGCAAGAGGAACTCCAACGCCAGCGTGAAGTCCAGACCCGCATGCTGCAATTTATGACCTCCGTGGACACCCGCCTGTACACGTTACAAGCATCCATGACGCCTGCGGCACCCAGGTCCTCCAATGGACAATCCACGGCTCCCGCACCAGTGGCAGCCTCGTCGGGTGCTTCCCAACTCCGGTTGGCTTCACCACCTCGTTATTCTGGAGATCCCAAGACCTGCAGGGGCTTCATCAACCAATGTTCCCTTCATTTCACGCAGCTGCCACATCTATTCGCCTCCGACCAAGCCAAGGTCGCCTTTATAATGTCCCACCTAGAGGGCGAGGCACTGGCGTGGATGAACCCCTTGTGGGAGAAGGAGGACCCCGTGACCAAGAACCTTCGAGAGTTCCTGCAGGCCTTTCGCAGTACCTTTGACGAGCCGGGACGCGCCTCTGCGTCTGCTTCATCACTTCTCCGCCTACGTCAAGGAACACTGACGGTGGGCCAATACGCCATCCGTTTCCGCACTTTGGCTTCTGAACTCGGGTGGAATAATGAGGCCCTGACAGCCGCCTTCTGGGAGGGACTCTCGAGTCGCATCAAAGATGAGTTGGCGGGTCGTGACTTGCCCTCCACCCTAGATGCCCTGATTGCCCTGGCTACTCGAGTGGACATTCGTTTTCAGGAGCGCTCTAAAGAGCTGTCTCGTGAGAGACGACCGGTACGGCATTCCTCACCTCCCCAGAAGCCCTCCGCACCTCAGTCATCAACAGCTGGGATTCCCGTCCACGAGCCCATGCAGATTGACCGAGTACGACAGTCTGAACAGCGTCGAGCAGAGCGGCTCGCCAAGGGCCTCTGCTTTTACTGCGGAGAGGGCACACACCTGCTACGCGCCTGTCCAGAGAGGCCGGGAAACTCCAAAGCCTAGGGTTGGTAGGAGAGGCCACCCTAGGTGCTGGGACTCTCTCAGACCCGGTTATGTGGACTGTGCAAGTGTCAACGGGAGAGACGCGGTTCACGGCTGAGGCATACCTCGATTCCGGTGCAGCAGGCAATTTCATTCAGCAGGCCACGGTGGACAAGTACCAGCTGCCTGTTACTCCACTTGACAAACCCCTCGTGATAGCCTCTGTGGATGGGAGACCCCTCTCTGATACCATCTCCTGGGTCACCAGACCGGTCGAACTACGTATCGGTGCCCTGCACACCGAGAACATCTCTCTCTACGTCCTTCCACACATGTCCCATCAAATCCTGCTGGGACTTCCCTGGTTGCGGACACACGAACCCTCAGTCAGCTGGGGTACTGGCGAAATCACCCGATGGGGTCCTTCTTGTCATGAGAAGTGTCTGAAGTCCATACCACACATCCGACGACCTCCGGTTCCAGAGAACCTACCGGAACTGCCCTCGGCCTATTGGTCCTTCGCAGACGTTTTCGACAAGAAGGAGTCTGAGGTACTTCCGCCACACCGTCCCTACGATTGTGCCATCGACCTGCTCCCAGGAACAACACCACCTCGAGGACGGATATATCCGTTGTCCCCAGCCGAAACCAGGGCCATGTCTACCTACATCACAGAGAGCCTGGCTAAGGGATTCATCCGGAGATCCTCCTCTCCTGCGGGAGCGGGCTTCTTCTTCGTTAAGAAGAAAGAGGGTGACCTACGCCCCTGCATCGACTACCGGGGTCTGAATCAGATCACCGTAAAGAACAAGTACCCTCTGCCGCTCATCCCCGAATTGTTCGACCGGCTCAGAGGAGCCCGTGTGTTCACCAAACTGGATCTTCGGGGTGCTTACAACCTAGTTCGTATCCGCTCTGGGGACGAATGGAAGACCGCGTTTAATACTCGCGATGGGCACTATGAATACTGCGTGATGCCCTTCGGCCTATGTAATGCACCAGCAGTCTTCCAAGAATTGGTGAACGACATCTTCCGGGACCTCCTCTACGTCTGTGTAGTAGTGTATCTGGATGACATCCTTATCTACTCTCCGGACCTCCAGACCCACAGAGAGAACGTCCAGCTGGTCCTACAACGACTGAGAGAGAATCGTCTATACGCCAAATATGAGAAGTGTGTCTTTGAGCAGTCTTCTCTCCCTTTCCTGGGATACATCATCTCGGGTACTGGACTGCAAATGGATCCTAAGAAGGTGTCCTCCATACTCAACTGGCCTCCCCCTTCTGGACTAAAGGCAATCCAACGGTTCCTGGGATTTGCCAACTACTACCGCCAGTTCATCCCTCACTTCTCTGCCCTGACTGCTCCTCTCTCCGCTTTGACCAAAAAGGAGGCTAATCCAAAGGACTGGTCACCTGCGGCCGACGCCGCGTTTTGCTCACTGAAGCGAGCATTTGCCTCCGCTCCTGTACTCCACCGTCCGGAGTTAAACCGCCAGTTCACCTTGGAGGTGGATGCCTCCTCCTCGGGAGCCGGAGCAGTGCTCATGCAAAAGTCCTCCTCCGGGAAGATGGTTACATGCGGTTTCTTCTCCAAGAGCTTCTCTGCACCTGAACGTAATTACACCATCGGTGACCGAGAACTATTGGCGGTCAAACTGGCTCTGGAGGAATGGCGCTACCTCCTGGAAGGAGCAGTGTACCCCGTGATTATCTACACGGACCACAAGAACCTGGAATACCTACGGTCCGCTCAGCGACTGAACCCACGGCAAGCCAGGTGGTCCTTATTCTTTGCCAGGTTCGACTTCCAGCTCCATTTCCGACCCGCAGACAAGAATGTACGTGCGGATGCCTTGTCTAGGTCTTTCATGCCCATGGAGCAGGAGGAAGAGACTACCCAGCCTATCATCCCTCCTAGCAAGATTATTCCGGTGGCCCCTGTCACCCTGGCCCAGATACCGCCCGGAAAGACCTATGTCTCTGAGACTGACAGGCAAAAGGTGTTACACTGGGGTCATGCCTCGAAAACAGCCGGTCATGCAGGCCAGAAGAGAACATGGGGTGCGATTGTACGCCATTATTGGTGGCCATCCCTTCGCACGGACGTCGCTGCTTTTGTCTCTGCCTGCTCCTCTTGTGCCAGGAACAAGACGCCCAAACACCTGCCCTATGGCCGTCTTCTGCCTCTGCCGATACCCACAATTCCGTGGCAACACATAGCGATGGATTTTATTACGGACTTGCCATTATCCTCTGGACACACGGTCATATGGGTCGTGGTGGACCGGTTCTCCAAAATGGCTCACTTCGTCCCTATGGCTGGACTGCCCTCTGCTCAGGAACTCGCGGAAGCCTATATACATCACATCTTCCGCTTGCATGGTTTCCCATCCCACATCGTGTCCGACCGAGGAACTCAGTTTACCTCCCGCTTCTGGAGGGCGCTCTGCAAACATCTGGGTGTGACTCTGGACTTTTCTTCTGCTTACCATCCTCAGTCTAATGGCCAAGTGGAGAGGGTCAATCAAATCTTGACCTCCTTCTTACGTCACTACGTCAACGCCCATCACGACGACTGGTCCACGCTTCTACCTTGGGCTGAATTCTCACACAACCACCACATCAGTGAGTCGTCCTCCAAATCTCCCTTCCATGTAGTTTACGGACTTCAACCCTCCGTCCCGTTGCCTATATCCCCTTCTTCGGATGTCCCTGCGGCTGATACTGTAGCCCGTGACTTCGCTACTATTTGGGACTCTGTCAAGGCGTCCCTTGGACGCGCTTCCCAGCGGATGAAGAAACACGCCGACAAGAGGCGTTTGGACCCTCCGCGTTTTTCTCCTGGAGATCTTGTCTGGCTTGCTTCCCAGTACATCCGATTGAAGATACCATCATACAAGCTGGGTCCTCGCTACATCGGGCCGTTTAAGGTCCTCAGCAAGATCAATGAGGTCTCCTACAAGCTACAGCTCCCGGCCACGATGAGGATACCCAACTCATTCCACGTCTCCCTGCTCAAGCCGGTTATCCTTGGTCCCTTCTCCGCTGCTGCCAGTCCGGCTCCTCCACCTATTGCCGATGACGACATCTATGCGGTAAGGGATATCGTGGCCATGAAGACCGTACGAGGTCGACAGTTCTTCCTGGTGGACTGGGAGGGGTATGGTCCTGAGGATAGGTCCTGGGAGCCCAGGGAGAACGTAGGCACTCCTCTGATCCGTGCCTTCCTGTCCCGGTTGCGGGGAGGGGGGCGTGGGGGGGGGGGGTACTGTCACGCTCCCCGGGTCCGTGGCTCCTCTCCCCGGGTCTCCTGCCCCGCTCCCCGGGTCCTCAGCCCCGCTCCCCGGCTCACCTGCCACGCTCCCCGATCTCCAGCCTTCGGTCCCCGTCCTTCCCAGGCCCCCTGGCCTCCGATCGCGGCGCCCGACGGCTTCCCAGGCCCTGGCTGGCTCCCCTGCGTCCTCTTCTCAGCCTCCCTTCCTGGCTTCTGGCACCCGGGCTGCGCGCATGCGCATTAGGGCGCGCGCGCGGTCACTGACCCTTTCTTAAAGGGCCAGCGTCCATTAACAGGAAATGAGGCTGAACAGGTACAGGGTATAAAGGGGTGTATTGTCCAAGGGGGCGGGGCCTGATCTTCGTGTTCCCTGAGCTAGGAGTCAGGTCTCCTGGTGTTACTGTGCTCGTACTCACCTATCTCTCTTTGTAGAGCCGTGCCTGCTTCGCCATCCAGTCTGCCGTATCCTGAAACCCGAACGCTGTCCATCTGCCATCCTGACAGTCCGCACCACCTCGGATCCCTGCGGTGACCCGTCTTCTTGCTCCCAAGGTTCCGGACCCCGCCTGACATCATCTCGGCTTCCGAACCTGAGCTGCGTCACCCGGACTACCACCCGTAACTCCGTAGTCCCAGGGACTTCTCCGCTATACCTGTGTGCAAGGACTGCTCTGCTGTTTCTAGTGCTCCAGCTGCCGGACTCTTTGCTACCATCTAGGAGTTCGGTCCAGTGGATCCACCTCCTGGGCCTGCCCGTACACCTGGCCGTGACAAATATTACTCTCTCACCAACAAACACCAAGGGGAAATGTGGGTATTTAAGGACACAAGTGGAATTAATGATTATTAGCAGCTAAAAGGTGACAATATCTGCAGGGTCCTAAAATGAAAGGGATTAACCCCAAGCAGAGAAGATACATACAGTAGGATACTGTTACGTCACCACCGGAGTCTGCTCCGATCGTCAGGCGACGCTGTGTTCCTGCCGTGGATGGTGCTGGTGATGGGAGAGGAGTCGATGCCAGCGGCACCGGTGGGCGCAGGCTCCGATCATCCACTGGGCTGGGCTATCTTGGGATCTGCAGTACCACTGGCTGACTGTGGGTGGCGTGTGTCTTCCAGCTGAAGTTGCCAGCGTTCAGCTACAGCCAATAGGAAGACACCACACCCTTCTTAGTTCCCCTCCTCTGATTTCCTGGCTCCTGGTCCGCCCTATTCTGTTTTGTGATTCCTGTGTGCTGACTTCTGCATGTGTTCTGACTACCCTTCTGCCTGCTGTTTTTGTACCTTGCTGCCCGATCCGGGTTTGACCTCTGCTACGTTTTCTGATTACGTCCTTGCCTGAAGATTCTGTCCCTGTTCTGCTTTTCCTGGTTTGACCCTGCCTGGCGACTACTCTCATTGGACTGCAGCCTTCCACAGGTAGTGATCTCCAGGGCCCTGTGTAATTCCAAATCCCTGTATAGGGTTAAAGGGTTTCAGGGTTCTGGAGGTCCTGCTTGGTGAGTGGCTTCCCTCTAGCCTGTCCATTACATCCCATCTGAGTCTGTTGATCCAGGCAGGCGTTACAGATACCATATAAACTACAGTAGGAAAAATAGAAAACAGGGAGCAGTTTGTGTAGTCAAATGCTGTGACCTTTTACAGCCGGACACCACAGGACTCTCTGTCAACCATGACATATCCGTGACATGGTCATGCACTTCTGTGACAAGCAGAGGTGTCAGGGGGACAGGGGATGTAGTTGCATTTTGGTCTTGGCAACTTGTTTTTGATTTTCCATTGAGGATAAGTTTGTAAATGTGTCCTGCAACTCAATCTGTACAAACTACAAGACACAAATATATTCTTACAAGGCTTTTTATTCTTGTATGAGGACTAAAAAAATAAGATATATCCTGTAGAGACCCCCTAAGAAGTGCAATGACCCTGTGAGGAATTTCTATTAAGTCTCCAGGGAACCTTATTCTGGGGCACATTGGTATCCTTCCATTCTTTTCTTGAAAGAAGCCTGAGATGAAGAAGGCAAAACCGTCTTAGCAGTAACATGGCTCGAGGAGAGGATTGTGGTCCAAACATATCATCAAAAGCAAGGAACCTCAGCACAGTAATAAACAGAAATCCTGAATAAAGCTCAAGTGTTTTATTAACATCTGGTACCAATAAAGCATATACTGCCTGATGTTTCACCCTTTCTCAAGGAAATCTGCATAATAACGTCTAGGGCAATACAATGCCCAACTGAGACAGGAAAATACATTTTAGCATCCTAAGGATATTAAGAAAATTGTGTTCATTACCAATGTATGAAATCACTTTAAAGTGGTAAGGGCCGGTTTTACGCAAAGTGGGGCCCTGGGTAAATGTTTGGTGGGTCCCTCTATGCTCACATATTGTATCATCATCCCCCATGTCATCAATAACTCAGGCTCTAAGAGAATGTCTGTTATGCATGCTACAGTGCATGCATAACGAAAAATAAGAACAGGGAGATGAAAAATCGACCGCATACAGCTGCTATGCCAAACAAATTCTTTTATTTAGACGATTTTCTCCATAGGTGCAGATAAAAATGCGGGAGGTGGCTTGGATGCGAGTCCCTCCAAAGGACGACGGCCGTTTCGTCTGTAAGTCAGACTTCTACGGACCCGTAGAAGTCTGACTTACAGACGAAACGGCCGTCGTCCTTTGGAGGGACTCGCATCCAAGCCACCTCCCGCATTTTTATCTGCACCTATGGAGAAAATCGTCTAAATAAAAGAATTTGTTTGGCATAGCAGCTGTATGCGGTCGATTTTTCATCTCCCTGTTGTTGGATCTCCTAGCTGCTTTCTACCGACCAGCACGCTGCGCCTGAAACCAGCGCTATACGCTAATCATCAGCACGTGAGCCACTGAACCTGAAGGTAATCTGAGGGCAGGCAGTGCAGGACTTGTTCACTTTTGGCTGCAGTATAACGAAAAATAAGGTATTACTTAAAACTACTATACCTGATCAGCCCGATTCTTATACAGACTAAAGGTCCCAGGTGCGCAGTCTCTAAAGGCCTCTGCACAGACTGAAACAACCATAACTGATGACTCAGATGACCCCTTCGACTTTTGCTTCCTAAGTGGCCATCGAGGATTCCATGTACCTCCTAAAGAACCCAGGCAAGGTGCAGAGTAAAACAAGGTAAACCAAAAGTAACAGTCTGCAAGAAGAAACATAAGAAAACCAGGCTGTAGTTCCAAGTAGGGTCCACTTCTGAAATATCACCAGTGGGAAAGCTTTAATTAGTTTCTCCCACTCGGGAATAGGGCAGACTAAATTACATCATAGGAAACACTTGTTGGCAGAAAGGCAATGAACACACAAAGTGTCCACACAGAGACAAAGTTGTTGTGAATACGTTTTACAGTTTGGGGCTCCCTCTTGTGGTCAGTGCTGGCGATGCAGTTAATTTGTGGAATGCGGGCCACACACCTGTGAAAGACTGGCAATCAGGGTTAGATTGGGCTATTTAACTGAGCAGTTTTCTCTTGTTATTTGCCGGTGCTCAATGGTTTCCTGTGTGTTAAGGACATTCTGTTACCAGCTCTGCTCACTACCAGAACTACTCTCAGATAAGTGGTTTTTGTACCTCTGCTGTTTGTTGTCAACTTTCTTGTTGTTTTTTCTGCTTTGATACGAATGCTTGATTCCTATTTTGTCTGTGTGGAGTTCTTGGTGGAATGGGATCATTCCCTGCTGGGAGTGTCTATATACTTAGCTCCTTGACTCTGCAAGGTTTTGTGTTTGTCATACTTGTTATTAATTCAGTCCCTCATCTATATTAGTGTTTTTGGATCCCAGTAACATCAGAGTTCTGATACAGTGGGGGAGAGGGTGTGTGACTTCAGGATTTTTCCATATCAGAAGTGCTGGTATATATTAGAGTTTTTTACGGTTGCAGACAGTGCTCCTTCCTATCCTTTCCTATAAAAATAGTTTGGGCCTCAACTTTGCTGAATCTGTCTTTTCTAGCTTTGTATTGTGTTTTTCTATATCACTGTAGCCTTTACATGTGGGGGGCTATCTATCTATCTTTGGGGACTGCTCCGAGGCAGATTAGCTTTCTTATATCTTTATCTGTGAGAATATTTAGTTCTCCAGCTGTGTTGAGACGACTTGGTCATCGTAGGCTCGTCCCACGGCTACTTCTAGTTGTGTGTCAGGATTAGGTCTGCAATCTGTTAAGGTTCCAGCCACTCTGTTATCATTTGGGATTCCACATTTTTTTATCCTCCTCAGTCCCTGAATCATAACACAAAGTGTTCAGAACCAGGACGGTGACAAATCCTGACTGTGGCTCAGCAGAGAGGGAAAAGGACGCTAGCACAAGAACCTGCCTGATCAAATCTGAGGTATGACAACGTCAGTGCCATGCACATGATAGGAGGGGGACCGGGCATGTGCACATATATGGCACCATCTTGAGAAGGTCCAATGGCCACCCCAATCAAAGCAGGCACTAACTCAAAAAGGTCATTAGTCATGTAATTCATCAAATAATAAGAGAAATCCAGACATGCGCACATACCGAGCGCCGTATATAGAGGATTAAATAGAATACACAGCAGGTGCCATTTTTAACAAGGTCTTCAGTCCAATACACCAAAAAAAGGCGCCATTTTGGCTGAGGGCACAATTACTGGTGAAGCTAAAAAAAGGAAAAGGGTGAAAAAATGTAAAAGAAGAGAAAGGTACAAAAATGCATAAAAGAGACAGAATACATAAGAAGACAATGTCAACCAAATATATCAATACATTTAGAGTGACATCCAGTAAAGCCATAAAACAAATGATGAAGACCCTTCTATATAGCAATTGTAAACAAATAGATCATAAAAAAGTGCAAAAGTGCATGTTACTACAGAGGAGAGCAAAGTCTAAATTTGACAAGATCTTTGATGTCGGAAATAAATCCCTCACTCTGCCGATGAAGATGAGGTAAATATACAGGCAAGTATCATAGGATAGCATAAGACCATCAAAATTCAAAGCTAAAATACAACACACATGATAAAATCAGAACAAAGAGTCCAACATTTATATTATAGTTATATAATTATAGTGAATGTTAGTCATAAATCATTAGCAGAACGGAGAGTACGAAATTGTTGATAGCTTTGTGGATGTGTTTGACTAGTTTGTGTTGTACTCTGTAGTGGATGGGCAAACAGTGCAATGACTGGAACAGGGTGGACACATTGGTGTAGCTGCTGGACAAAAGTATGACTCTAGCTTCTTCACTCAGGATACACAGGGGAGGAGAACGTTTAGTAAGAGGGAGGCCAATTCGTAGAGAGTTGTAGTAGCCCGAGAATGAATCAGAGCAACAGTAAGAGATTTTGCAGAGTCAAAGTTAAGAAAAGGTCGGATTCTCTAGATATTTTTGAAGTATAGATGATATGAGCGAGCAAGTGATCAGATATTGAGAGTGAAAGAAAGACCTGAGTGCCAAAAAGCCTACTGAATAACAAGTAGACTAGTTCACAATTCTTTTATTGCTTAGGTTAGTACGGTATATTTTAGCTTAACGGCATCAGTTCCAGATTTTATTCCTAGCAGTAAACCTCAGTATTTCATGAATACAGGAATACACGGCTTGCCGCATGACTGGAATACAGAAAATAGCTCATGTTCAGTCGTGGTTCGCCCTGCAGTCCTTGTAGGCTCAGTGAAGCAATAGCTGCAGAACCTGCTCGGCTGTCAGCGCACTGAACCTTGGTACATTATAGCGTGGTTGGTAGCAGAGCACAGAGCACAGCATTGTTGTGGTCTTTAAATCAGGGCAGAATGATGGTAAATTATAGGCCTATACAATACCGAGCTTGTAGGGATCGTCCAGGTGACATCTGTTCACTTCCCGTGACATGTCTGCTATTAGGCAACATTTATAAAACAACTTATTATTATAGTGCCTTGTATAAGGCCAAATGCTCTTTAGATTCACAACGGAGAGGGGTCATTTGAGGGCAAATGCATAAAACATCATCATGCCACAAATATCCAGGAGTCTATTTCCACCTTCTTCTATCCAATTCCACCAGAGCTGGGCACAACACTTTTTTACCTTGGCACTGACAGGCTAGACTTGTATATGGCTATAGGCCATGCTGAACTCATCGTCGGATCGTAGACTTGTATATCTTTATAGCTCCTCACAAGCCATCAGCTGCTTTATTAGACTGAACTTTCAAGTCTTTTCGATGGTTCCTTGTTTCCAATAAGTAGAAGAAATGTCACTTTTCCCATATTATATAAATCTATAGAAATGTTAAAAAATTACACTTAAACACAATGGTGTACCCCACTACCAACCTGGACCACCAGGAAAACAGCTATTAACCCATATACCTGATGTACATACTTTAAGTCAGAATGGCTGTGTCAATTGAGAAAGCTTAAAGAGGTGGTTATCTAGTCACTCAGGAAGACTGGGGTCACCTCGATGATATCACGTCAACTGGAGGTTGATGTGATGTCACCGGATCTCATAGGTGACAGAGCCCAAGGGTCACTTCATAGAGATGAGGGGACCACAATAGTGCCGCTCAGAGGCAGAATTTGCTGAACAAGGTATTTAGAAAAAGCCTTCCCTATCAGTTTTACAGAGATATGGCCACTACCACAGAGTAGTAGTTGAGTAGTAGTTGAACCACCTTTTTAAGAGCCCAAGGAGGGCTGCTGTTAGTGGTAGCAAATTGGACAATTGCCCAGAACAACTATCATCAATAATGCCCCCCAGCAGTAGAGGGTTTGGACACACTGGGCCCGTATGCATTCAGGGGCCTGTCTAGAGTGACCACCACTTACAACCATATCAATGTGCACAGCATGCCGATATAGTTAAACTCTGCGGGAAGCCCTCTGGCTTACATATGCATATACAGTGCCTACAAGTAGTATTCAACCCCCTGCAGATTTAGCAGGTTTGATAAGATGCAAATAAGTTAGAGCCTGCAAACTTCAAACAAGAGCAGGATTTATTAACAGATGCATAAATCTTATAAACCAAAAAGTTATGTTGCTCAGTTAAATTTTAATAAATTTTCAACATAAAAGTGTGGGTCAATTATTATTCAACCTCTAGGTTTAATATTTTGTGGAATAACCCTTGTTTTCAATTACAGCTAATAATCGTCTTTTATAAGACCTGATCAGGCCGGCACAGGTCTCTGGAGTTATCTTGGCCCACTCCTCCATGCAGATCTTCTCCAAGTTATCTAGGTTCTTTGGGTGTCTCATGTGGACTTTAATCTTGAGATCCTTCCACAAGTTTTCAATTGGGTTAAGGTCAGGAGACTGACTAGGCCACTGCAACACCTTGATGTTTTCCCTCTTGAACCAGGCCTTGGTTTTCTTGGCTGTGTGCTTTGGGTCGTTGTCTTGTTGGAAGATGAAATGACGACCCATCTTAAGATCCTTGATGGAGGAGCGGAGGTTCTTGGCCAAAATCTCCAGGTAGGCCGTGCTATCCATCTTCCCATGGATGCGGACCAGATGGCCAGGCCCCTTGGCTGAGAAACAGCCCCACAGCATGATGCTGCCACCACCATGCTTGACTGTAGGGATGGTATTCTTGGGGTCATATGCAGTGCCATCCAGTCTCCAAACGTCACGTGTGTGGTTGGCACCAAAGATCTCGATCTTGGTCTCATCAGACCAGAGAACCTTGAACCAGTCTGTCTCCGAGTCCTCCAAGGGATCATGAGCAAACTGTAGACGAGCCTTGACAAGACGCTTTGAAAGTAAAGGTACCTTACGGGCTCGTCTGGAACGGAGACCATTGCGGTGGAGTACGTTACTTATGGTATTGACTGAAACCAATGTCCCCACTGCCATGAGATCTTCCCGGAGCTCCTTCCTTGTTGTCCTTGGGTTAGCCTTGACTCTTCGGACAACCCTGGCCTCAGCACGGGTGGAAACTTTCAAAGGCTGTCCAGGCCGTGGAAGGCTAACAGTAGTTCCATAAGCCTTCCACTTCCGGATGATGCTCCCAACAGTGGAGACAGGTAGGCCCAACTCCTTGGAAAGGGTTTTGTACCCCTTGCCAGCCTTGTGACCCTCCACGATCTTGTCTCTGATGGCCTTGGAATGCTCCTTTGTCTTTCCCATGTTGACCAAGTATGAGTGCTGTTCACAAGTTTGGGGAGGGTCTTAATTAGTCAGAAAAGGCTGGAAAAAGAGATAATTAATCCAAACATGTGAAGCTCATTGTTCTTTGTGCCTGAAATACTTCTTAATACTTTAGGGGAACCAAACAAAATTCTGGTGGTTTGAGGGGTTGAATAATAAATGACCCTCTGAATACACTTTTCACAATTTAAAAAAAAAAAAAAAAAAAGAAATAACATTCTTTTTTGCTGCAGTGCATTTCACACTTCCAGGCTGATCTACAGTCCAAATGTCACAATGCCAAGTCAATTCCGAATGTGTAAACCTGCTAAATCTGCAGGGGGTTGAATACTACTTGTAGGCACTGTACATGGTCTCCCTACATTTCCTCTTGCCATTGTGTAAGCTACAGGAATGCCAGGAGCACACTTAAGCTGTCAATATCCTGGCACAGGTGACATGAGAATATCATAATGTCATTCCGCCTGTGCGTGGATACTATGTCAGTAGATGCAGGGATGGTGTTATTGCTCAATTTGAGAATTCGATCCAGTGAGCTCTTATTTCATGTTTGGGATCCCATATACAGTATTTCTAGAGACTGAAGACTCATCCCATGACAAGCCCCATCTGAAGTCGCCAAGGAGAGGCATGTGGGAGTGACTGTTGTTTAATAAAAAAAGTTTGAGTTGACACCTGAAAATACATTGCTTTGTAGGACTGTTCCACGTTTCATTAGAGTTCTTCCCTCCATAGATTTGCACCATTTTCATGACATTAGGTCTTTTACTTTTTCTTTTGTTTATCCTTTTTATTTTATGTAATTGTATATACTCTATTATTTTGTCCCCTTTGTGATATATTTTGTATATTTTTATAGACACTGCCTACTTTTCAGATTAAATACAGTTAGGTCCAGAAATATTTGGACAGTGACACAATTTTCGCGAGTTGGGCTCTGCATGCCACCACATTGGATTTGAAATGAAACCTCTACAACAGAATTCAAGTGCAGATTGTAACGTTTAATTTGAAGGTTTGAACAAAAATATCTGATAGAAATTGTAGGAATTGTACACATTTCTTTACAAACACTCCACATTTTAGGAGGTCAAAAGTAATTGGACAAATAAACCAAACCCAAACAAAATATTTTTATTTTCAACATTTTGTTGCGAATCCTTTGGAGGCAATCACTGCCTTAAGTCTGGAACCCATGCACATCACCAAACGCTGGGTTTCCTCCTTCTTAATGCTTTGCCAGGCCTTTACAGCCGCAGCCTTCAGGTCTTGCTTGTTTGTGGGTCTTTCCGTCTTAAGTCTGGATTTGAGCAAGTGAAATGCATGCTCAATTGGGTTAAGATCTGGTGATTGACTTGGCCATTGCAGAATGTTCCTCTTTTTTGCACTCATGAACTCCTGGGTAGCTTTGGCTGTATGCTTGGGGTCATTGTCCATCTGTACTATGAAGCGCCGTCTGATCAACTTTGCGGCATTTGGCTGAATCTGGGCTGAAAGTATATCCCGGTACACTTCAGAATTCATCCGGCTACTCTTGTCTGCTGTTATGTCATCAATAAACACAAGTGACCCAGTGCCATTAAAAGCCATGCATGCCCATGCCATCACGTTGCCTCCACCATGTTTTACAGAGGATGTGGTGTGCCTTGGATCATGTGCCGTTCCCTTTCTTCTCCAAACTTTTTTCTTCCCATCATTCTGGTACAGGTTGATCTTTGTCTCATCTGTCCATAGAATACTTTTCCAGAACTGAGCTGGCTTCATGAGGTGTTTTTCAGCAAATTTAACTCTGGCCTGTCTATTTTTGGAATTGATGAATGGTTTGCATCTAGATGTGAACCCTTTGTATTTACTTTCATGGAGTCTTCTCTTTACTGTTGACTTAGAGACAGATACACCTACTTCACTGAGAGTGTTCTGGACTTCAGTTGATGTTGTGAACGGGTTCTTCTTCACCAAAGAAAGTATGCGGCGATCATCCACCACTGTTGTCATCCGTGGACGCCCAGGCATTTTTGAGTTCCCAAGCTCACCAGTCAATTCCTTTTTTCTCAGAATGTACCCGACTGTTGATTTTGCTACTCCAAGCATGTCTGCTATCTCTCTGATGGATTTCAGCCTCAGGATGTTCTGCTTCACCTCAATTGAGAGTTCCTTAGACCGCATGTTGTCTGGTCACAGCAACAGCTTCCAAATGCAAAGCCACACACCTGTAATCAACCCCAGACCTTTTAACTACTTCATTGATTACAGGTTAATGAGGGAGACGCCTTCAGAGTTAATTTCAGCCCTTAGAGTCCCTTGTCCAATTACTTTTGGTCCCTTGAAAAAGAGGAGGCTATGCATTACAGAGCTATGATTCCTAAACCCTTTCTCCGATTTGGATGTGAAAACTCTCATATTGCAGCTGGGAGTGTGCACTTTCAGCCCATATTATATATATATAATTGTATTTCTGAACATGTTTTTGTGAACAGCTAAAATAACAAAACTTGTGTCACTGTCCAAATATTTCTGGCCCTGACTGTATATAAAATGTAATAGCTTTGCTCTTCTTGCTCTATAAACCGCAGACACGAAGCCTCAGAAGGCCAAACAATACCAGTAAGGTGTGTCCAATCAGCCTGTATCAAAGATTGGTGGTGGCAGTTAGGGGTACTTTGCACACTACGACATCGCAGGTGCGATATCGGTGGGGTCATGTCAAAAGTGACACACTTCCTGCGTCACTCTCGACATCGTAGTGTGTAAATCCTAGATGATACGTTTAACGAGCGCAAAATCGTCGTAATCGTATCATCGGTGTAGTGTCGGCGAATTCCATAATTACGCTGATGCGATGGTCCGATGTTGTTTCTCGCTCCTGGGCAGCACACATCGCTGTGTGTGAAGTCGCAGGAGCGAGGAACATCTCCTACCTGCGTCACCGCAGCTCCCGTCGGCTATGCGGAAGGACGAAGGTGGGCGGGATGTTTACATCCCGCTCATCTTCGCCCCTCCGCTCCTATTGGCCGCCTGCCGTGTGACGTCGCAGTGACGCTGCATGACCCGCCCCCTTAATAAGGAGGCGGTTCGCCGGCCACAGCGACGTCGCACGACAGGTGAGTGCATGTTAAGCTGCTGTAGCGATAATGTTCGCTACGGCAGCTATCACAATGATATCGCAGCTGCGACGGGGGCGGGGACTATCGCGCTCGGCATCGCAGCATCGGCTTGCGATGTTGCAGCGTGCAAAGTACCCCTTAGTGTTCCTTTGATTATTGTACAGCTTGACTGTACCGAAGTATATATACAGTGGGTATGGAATGTATTCAGACCCCTTTACCAAATGGCTGCTATGAAACAAAGAGCGAAAAATTTAAAGGGGTCTGAATACTTTCTGTACCGACTGTATATATAGATATATATATTGCACTTGCCTTCGCTTCATCCATCAATTGTCAGTCAATTGCATATTGTTCTGACGATTGGAGGCAGCGGAGTACAGTTTGTGAAATATTGGAGGCAGCGGTGGGATATCTGCGTGACCTCCCTGGCTCTCTCCTTGACATGAGAAGTAGTGATGTGTCGGTCACGAACGATCCGACACAAAGATCCAGCTCCCTGCTGTGAACAACAGGAGCCGAATCACTAGTGTGAGCCACTAAATTCTCTAACGGGCTCTTTTCGCCGTCGAAACCCCGCCCACTCGCGGCTAAACTCCACCTACTCAGCAATCTAATTGTCCGCTTGTAAGTGGGCGGGGTTTAGCCGCAGGTGGGCGGGGCTTTGGCGGCGTTACTATAGTCTTAAATATGTGTTCACCTGGGGTGAACACATATTTAATAAGGAGCCGAGAACGATCTGAAAGAGCCGGCTCTTTTTGGTGAACGGAGCCATAGGAACCGGATCACCAAAAAGAGCCGGACTGCCCATCACTAATGAGAAGTCAAATGTCTCTGTTGAGAACTCTACAGACGAGTATATGCTGGAAAAGTCAGGTCAGTTTGAGCCTAATGGAAAAGACAAAAAAGTGAATAACTCCATGAGACAGAGTGTCACTTGTAAGTCACTGTCTATATCTGCATTGTAATCTCTTAACATGATCTTCAGAACTGGTATCTATAACTTCCGTACGGTCACCGTAAAGCAGTAATATTGAGCTTGATTTATTTTATGTTTAGAAAAAAATCGTTGCTCTTGGCAGTTCATCGCCTCGTGTATACAGGAGATGTGCTGTTGTGGCGCCCCTGACCTGGTCAGGCACCACTGAGTACTGCACCCATGCTGGGAACAGTACAACACAGGTAATCCAGAAGGCTGACCGGGGTGTGGTACACAGGCGCATAGTGATCAGGTCTCACACATGTACCCATGAGAGGACCCCTGGGGATCCCAGGAGGGGGAAAAGCCTTCACCTTCACTGGAATAGTGGAGGGGGCCAAAAGCCTCCATCTCCTCTCAAGGGGTGTGGTAAGAGAGTCTGGTTGCTAGGTGGCGTAGGCAGGCACAAAAGGGAAAAGAGAAGGAGGAGTAAACAGTCTAGAGTCTGCAGCAGAGTGTGGAGGAGTGAGGAGCAGGAAAGTGAAGCTCAGACAGGAGCAGCAGTGAAGGTCCCAGATGTGAGCCGGTTCAGAGCAGAGTCCAGGGAGCTCCGAAGAGAGCTGACCCCTTCCCCTGGGCTGCTGTAGTCTGACAGCGTCCGCGCAGTGGCTACCGACGGGGGAGAACGGTCAACTAGGAGTGCTACCCGAAACCCATCCCAGCTAGAGAGAGAGCACAGAGTGGGAAGTAAGGAGACTGCTAGGGAGAACCAGGCCCAAACGGGCGGCAGATCCCGAAGCGGAGATAGATCCAGCTTTCTTTTGCTAAACCTGCCGGTGTGGGGCTCTCAAAGCCCACGCCACAACACCACAAAAAGCCGCAGCCACGTAGCCACAGTTAGGGCCCATAGCTCACAGGAGGCAAGAAGCTGGAGTGATCTGGCCCAGGCAACAAGCACACGGCAAACGAAGGGGAGTGAGGCTTCAGCAACTTCCCTGGGTGACCCCCATAGGGACTCAAAGTCGGGGTCACCCCAAACCACCAAGGGCTAAGGAAGGCGAGTTAGTAGTCACCCTCACAAGTCAGCCTGAAGGACACCTGGTTCCCGCCTGGTTCATCCCAGCTACGCCCGGGTTACTCACCCTGCCACCTGAAGTGAGTAAAAACCCTGAAAGACATCCTGCCTGTGTGGAGTTATTCTGCGCCTTGTGGTACTACGCACCTACACAGGGCCCTGGGGCATGCCTCACTCTCAGGAGGCTATTCCAACTAACTGCACATATCATCAGCCCCAGGCGTCCCTTAATCTGCAGTGGCGGTCCCCACTGACCGCAATTCTGAGAGTGGCGTCACGACAATCCTAAAAGAAGGTTCCCTACCTGTGACCAGACAGATCCATCTACGTGGAGTCCCTGAAGGTAATGCACCGACACAGCGTTTGCGGGGCTCCACATCTGGCGTCACGAACAGGATAAGGACTAGACCTGTCCAGACAGGTGACCATGTGCCTGGGCGGTCCGCTTGAAAAATTTTAAGCGCCGCCATATTGCCACCATGAAAAGCGCGCTGAAAAACAACAGCAGCCCGCGCTGGAAGAAGTTACCGCCCACGAAGAGGTGTGGCTACCCAGAGATCCTCTGCAGAGTTCTGACCTCGCTTGTGAAGAGAGCGGAGGCGTCCAGAGACGGCGGGAAGGAAAGAGAGCCACAAGCCTGCTGCTGCAGAGAGAAGAGATGGAGTCCGGACGTGGATACCCAGAACCAGGCTCTGCTGCCTGGTGGTGCCGGGAGCTTGCTATCTTCTGCGATCAGCTGGAGGCCAGGATTATGCGACAGCTCAGTGAGGGACGCACGGAGCTTCTGGAGATGGCTGCGGCGGTTCGGACCTACGAGGAGGGAGCCGCGCGACGCCTGCCAGATCGAGCGGCGATGACTCAGATCCCGATGGTGTCACCGATGGGTGAGTCCAGAGTTGCCCCGGCCAGCGCAAGCGCTCCGACCCCTGCTGCTACGACCGCGGTCCCAGAAGAGGCGCCCGGCGCGGCGACGCTGAGCCAGGCCGCAGCCATGCCAGGTGCGGCCCGCCAAGCCCAGGCCGCCGCAGCGATGCCCTGCTCGGCCCGCCAAACCCAGGCCGCCGCAGCGATGCCCTGCTCGGCCCGCCAAGCCCAGGCCGCCGCAGCGATGCCCTGCTCGGCCCGCCAAGCCCCGGCCGCCGCAGCGATGCCCTGCTCGGCCCACCAAGACCCGGTCCCTGCAGCGACGCCCAGCCCAGCCTGCACAGATCCCATCGCAGCTGCGACGCCGATCCAGGCCGCCGCCATACAGGGCGCGGCCCGCCAAGACCAGGCCGCCGCCATGCCAGGCGCGGCCCGCCAAGAGATTGCATCACCATTTTCCCCGGCCTGCAAGGCCAGAGCAGACACCGCTCCCCAGCCTAAGGAAGTCCCTACTAGGAAATCCCTGATAGGTGAAGACTCCGCATACTGGCAGCTGAAGGCTGACCTGGAGGCCAAGTTCCCACAGGAGATGGTGGACAGATACATGCTCCCTCCGCACACCCCTAAGGCAACCCCTGCAGCAACCACGCTGAAGAGTCCACCGCCGGGGCCAGCTGAGGAACACTCATCCCCAGCGCTGCCACGACCAGAGTGCAGCGAAGAACTAAGGGGGAGAGGAGGGCAAGAAGCTGAGGAGTTGCCCCCGGAGCCAGCAGCAGTGCTAGTCCCAGAGCCGGAGATGCTGCCATATTCTCGTTGGGACGAGGAAGACCTGACACCTCCTGCGGAAGAAGACCTGCCCAACCGCCCCACCTGGGAGCTTGTAAGCTGCACTTCGCAGAATCTAGCCTGCAAGACACAGCGCCGCAGCAGAACCCAGTTTTCCCCTGCACCGCCATCCCCAGAGCAGAGAGAAGTCACGGCCAGAGACCTACAGGAGAAAAGGTTCCTGAGAAGAGCCAAAGCCCAGGCCAGAGGACCCCTTTGCAGAGGAATAGTGGAGGACTTCAGCCTCAAGTCAGGATATGGGTTCATCGTAGCACCTGGTATAAAAGAAGGTATTTTTGTCAATCGGAGAGACGTCAGAGCTAATCTGCCCAGAGGACATCCTGGAAGGAACCTGCGTACAGGAGACTCCGTACAGTTTACCCTGCATCAAGGCGAAAGAGGCTGGTATGCCCTAGATGTAGTGCCATGTCCCAAAGAAGAAAGGAAAGACAGCCATAAAGAAAGAAAAGACCAAAGACCTAATGAAGAGACAACTACAGATGAAGAAAAAGGTCAAGAAAGCAACAGGTGCCGCAGCCCTACAGGCCCAAGCCCTGGTGAAGAGGAATCCGCCTAAGTTTAAGTAAAGTACAGCAAGTTTTGACCAGTTTGGAAAGTTTGTTTTGCAACGTTTTAAAGTTCAAGAATGTGCCCACATAAACTGATGTGAGAAATAAACCTTAAGGCTATGAACTGGCTATAGCCACAAACTCTCGCAGTGTAAATAGTTACACCAAAAGGGCACCACCGCCACCAGAGTCAGCCTGTTTAGGGGCTTGGCTCGTCTGCAACCAGGAGGAGCCCGTCCGTATATAGGGCCTTGGCTCACCTGCGACCAGAGAGCATGCCTGTTTATGGGGCCTGGCTCTCCACCACAAAGAGGGTACCTGGTCAGCACCAACTGTGGAGGCCGCCTCTGCATCCTGCCAGAAGAGGCTGAAGGCGCGGATCCACCAGGCCAGGTATACCCTGAAACCACCAGCCCATGTAAGCCGCCTCTACATCCTGCCAGAAGTGGCTGAAGCCGCGGCCAACGTGAAAGGGTTTTGGGTGGGTCAACGGACTTGTGGGTGGAGGGTGGTGATGTATGGTACCTGGTGCTTTTAAAAATGTTTTACATGTTTTAATGTTTTATGCATTTTAAAATGTTGTCTTGCAGCCCGAGGACGTGCTGGTGATAACTAAGGGGGAATGTGGCGCCCCTGACCTGGTCAGGCACCACTGAGTACTGCACCCATGCTGGGAACAGTACAACACAGGTAATCCAGAAGGCTGACCGGGGTGTGGTACACAGGCGCATAGTGATCAGGTCTCACACATGTACCCATGAGAGGACCCCTGGGGATCCCAGGAGGGGGAAAAGCCTTCACCTTCACTGGAATAGTGGAGGGGGCCAAAAGCCTCCATCTCCTCTCAAGGGGTGTGGTAAGAGAGTCTGGTTGCTAGGTGGCGTAGGCAGGCACAAAAGGGAAAAGAGAAGGAGGAGTAAACAGTCTAGAGTCTGCAGCAGAGTGTGGAGGAGTGAGGAGCAGGAAAGTGAAGCTCAGACAGGAGCAGCAGTGAAGGTCCCAGATGTGAGCCGGTTCAGAGCAGAGTCCAGGGAGCTCCGAAGAGAGCTGACCCCTTCCCCTGGGCTGCTGTAGTCTGACAGCGTCCGCGCAGTGGCTACCGACGGGGGAGAACGGTCAACTAGGAGTGCTACCCGAAACCCATCCCAGCTAGAGAGAGAGCACAGAGTGGGAAGTAAGGAGACTGCTAGGGAGAACCAGGCCCAAACGGGCGGCAGATCCCGAAGCGGAGATAGATCCAGCTTTCTTTTGCTAAACCTGCCGGTGTGGGGCTCTCAAAGCCCACGCCACAACACCACAAAAAGCCGCAGCCACGTAGCCACAGTTAGGGCCCATAGCTCACAGGAGGCAAGAAGCTGGAGTGATCTGGCCCAGGCAACAAGCACACGGCAAACGAAGGGGAGTGAGGCTTCAGCAACTTCCCTGGGTGACCCCCATAGGGACTCAAAGTCGGGGTCACCCCAAACCACCAAGGGCTAAGGAAGGCGAGTTAGTAGTCACCCTCACAAGTCAGCCTGAAGGACACCTGGTTCCCGCCTGGTTCATCCCAGCTACGCCCGGGTTACTCACCCTGCCACCTGAAGTGAGTAAAAACCCTGAAAGACATCCTGCCTGTGTGGAGTTATTCTGCGCCTTGTGGTACTACGCACCTACACAGTGCCCTGGGGCATGCCTCACTCTCAGGAGGCTATTCCAACTAACTGCACATATCATCAGCCCCAGGCGTCCCTTAATCTGCAGTGGCGGTCCCCACTGACCGCAATTCTGAGAGTGGCGTCACGACAATCCTAAAAGAAGGTTCCCTACCTGTGACCAGACAGATCCATCTACGTGGAGTCCCTGAAGGTAATGCACCGACACAGCGTTTGCGGGGCTCCACACTGTCAGTAACATGATATGTATGGAGATAGTGATATCTGTTGGTGACCATTCTACCCCATCACTCTTTGTCAGCCTGTGTAAGGCCCTGTGCGCACAGTGCTTTTTTGCTACGTTTTTGCTACAGAATTGGTGCAGTTTGTGTTCATAAACTTCATGCAGCAAAATCTATGAGAAGTCCAAAATGCTGTGCGCACGTTGCTTCTTTTCTCCTTACAGGTATTGCTGCAGTTTTTCTGCAGCAAAAAGAAGCAATGCAGGGACAAAAACTCAGGCAAAGATGCACCAAAAATGCACCAAAACGCACCAAAAATGCACCAAAACGCACTAAAAACACACCATAAACGCGCCAAAATGCGGTAAAAATGCAATGCATTTTTTAGTGCGTTTTTCTGCCAGAGGTGCATTTTTCACTGGAGAAACAAATCTGAAGTGCGCACACATAGCCTAAAGGGGGTAGTAGACAAGCATCAAAGGATTGGAGAATATTTGAATGGCAATAGTTTCATGGTCTTAAACAGCTTGCACCCTATGTTTCAGTGTGATGGTACAGATATGCTAGCATATAGGACCTCACTTTGTCTAAACCTGGCCTGAGCTCAAGTGTGTTCAGTCTCTGTCCATCCAGACTGACTGACTGTGGCAGCTTGTACTAAGGAGTGTGAAATCTCAGCAGCATCAGGAAAGAGGTACGAGGAACTGTCAATCAGGTCAGATGGATGAAGATAAATCTCCCTGCATTCGTACAAATCTAATATCAAGAGGAAGTCAGAGATGCGACTGGCTGCTCAATTCAATTGACAGATCTGATTCCAAAGCTGGAGAGAGGGAAGTCAGTGCTGATTTGTCACCTGCAATGTTACGTGAGCCCCAGGAGAGGGAGTGCCAACATTGCTGGAACAGTGGCAGCACTGAAGGTGAGCATAAGTGTTGTCGATACTGATTGAGAAGGGGTTGTCCCGGTAGTGAACAATCCCTTTAAATATCTACAATTACAGCTACAGTTACAAAACAAATGTCCTTCAAGTTTAAATAAGGGATGGGAAAGGATAGAAGGAAGGGGTATATGTACAGCATGGACAGAGTGCATGCAATGTTACCTGTAATGTTGCTGGCTCCCATCATTCACCGAAGGTAGCCGGTTCTTTGTATCAGATCGTGCATGAACGACACATCTAAGCACCCACGATACTCGGCAGATGGTGTTTCCTCGGTGTTGGATGTTGATCTCCCTAAGGTCAACTGTGACGCCGTGGGCAAGCCAGGGGTCACAGGTCATAACACCACCACACCCTACACCCCAGTTAGGAACACCAAGGCTAACCAAAAATCCTTGTTGCCTTCCTCCAGGGGCTGATGTCCACACCAGGGGGTGGGCCAGGCGGTTGGCTCCGCCCACCGAGGAGTTCACAGCCCTGGAGGCGGGAAAACCAGGCAGATGAGTTTAGGAGGAGGAAGTAGAAGGAAGTGAAGTGAAGTGGTAGAGGAGGACAGTGAGATTAGTGACAGAAATGTGACAGTTTGTAAAGCCTGAAGCTGGTCCGGGTGTGTGCCCCGGACTGAGACAGCAAGGTCAGCAGACGGCGGTGACTGTCCGCAGGAGCGGCTGACCGGAGGTTGCCGAAAGGACCGCGGACGGGTGGTGGCCCGGCGGTACCGGAGCGGTATACAAAGTGAAGCCAGCACCAGTGGCAGGGGCCTTTCGGATCCCGGCAAGGCTAGGAGTCGCCGTAAATTTGCCAAATCCGTTAGTGAAGGGGACCTCTGGGTCTCCCAACAACCAAGTCCCGATTGAAGGCAACAGTCCAACCGTTGGAGAGAGACACTGCCACCGCCAGGGCACCAGTTTCTCAGGGCCAGCTCCTGCGGGCAAAGTAGGGCTCCTCCGGCCCATATCTAAGTCGGGGAGTGGGTTACTGGTGGGAACCCATCGTTACCATCATCATCTCAGGTGCAGGAAAAGGGACCGTTACCGTCAACTACTGGGGAACAGCAAGTGCAGCCGTCCGTGGGAACTGTCTTTCCAGCCGTGTGTTTTACCGAGAACTGTGTCCCTGTCTCAGGCTGAGTGAGTACCACAGTGCCGCAAGGCACAGCGCTGCCCCCGCGTCCCTGCACCCCACCAAGCCCTGCACCGGCCCCGCCATCCCTCATCACCCACCTCATCACTGGGCCCCGGGACAACTACCCCCTACCCACGGAGGGGAGAACCAACAACTTTGCTGCTCCCTGTCATCAGTCCCCGGGATCCCCATACAGAGCAGCGGTGGTGTCAACAAATCACCACAACCGTGGGTGGCGTCACGGACAATAAACTATCCCAAAAACCAATCCCCTTTCACTCACGGGCGAGGAGCGCCGCTCGAGTCCCCGGGATCCGGCCCATCGCTCGAGCCACCGAGCAGCAGCAGCCGCAGCGGCAGCCTGACCATCCTTGCTTATGGTTGGATATTTGGTCCGAGTTTTCATACGCTCATCTCCAGTGGGCCTAAGGCTAAATAAACCACACTCTTCTTGGGTGCGAAACCAGCCTCTTCGATATATTTCCTTTTGCCCCTCTTCCCTGAGCTGTGGCGCTTTATGCTAGTGCCATAACACACACATTTAAAATAAATATGTCAGTAGGTTTTTACTATATAATCTGAGAGCAGCATGATTTCGGGGCATATGTTAGTGTGCTGTATTTTGCTGTTTTAATAAAACCAGTGTTTTATCAGCAGGGGATTATCAGGAAACAACAAATTTATTTATTGATTTTACCCACTTATATAGCGCCAATAATTCCACAGCGCTTTACAGACGTGATCATCGCTGTCCCCATTGGGGCTCACAATCTAAATTCCCTATCAGTCTATAGAGTGCAGGTGGAAACTGGAGAATCCAGAGGAAACACAAACACGACGAGAACATAAGAACTCCTCGCAAACATTGTCTTTGATGAGATTTGAACCCAGGATCCCAGTGCTTCAAAGAAACAGCGCTAACCACTGATCCACTGTATAGTGCTAACCATACAGTGCTCACCAATAAGCCCCAATACAGTGCTATCCAGTGAGCCACCATGCTGCCCCCAGCACTGATCAGCAGCTTTCTGTCAATATACATTGTACTTAGATAGCTGCTGCACAGAGGTGTGGGTGGGGTTATACACAGGTCAGCATTCTAAGCTTTGCTAGACTATCAGCAGAGAAAACTGTGACTCTATCACATCTGCTGCACCCAGTAAACCAAGTAAATCGCTGAATTCAGGGTCTATGCTCCGACATCATGCTGCTGTCATATTACATATCAATACCCTGCTGACAGATTCTATTTAAATTGTCACCACAAACTTACATCCTTATAAAACAGGAGAAAGAGGAGTACAATGGTGCAAAATTCATTTATTAGACAATTGAAGTGACACAAAAAAGGTTAAAAAAACAGACATTAGGGTAACAAAAGGTGGCCATGCAGAAATGTATATTAATATTGATCCAAGCACATAGGAATAATGGTAAAATATGTGTGAGGAAGCAAAGAGTAAACAAAAGCCTCTTATTAATATTAATGGTTATCCAAATTAAACCATACCAATTCTAGAGGAGACTCCTGCTGAAAACTCACATCAAAATACATAGAGTGCCTAGTCAAAGTGCCAGGTGCAGACCAAAAAGTGACAAATGTGTGTCGCCCTGGGCAAGCCAGGGGACACAGGTCGCACACCACCACACCCTACATCCCAGGTAGGCACATCTAAGCTGAACCAAAAATCCTTGTTGCCTTCCTCCAGAGGCTGATGATTCACACCAGGGGGTGGGCCAGGCGGTTGGCTCCGCCCACCAAGGAGATCACAGCTCTGGAGGCGGGAAGAAACCAGGCAGTCAGCTCAGGGAAGAGCTTGAGAGAGGAGTCCAGTGAGGGACATGAAAGAGTAAACCACAAAGATTAGCCCAGGCAGGGCAAGAGTGAAGTCTAGCTGAGGGCTAGAAAGGAGTAAACAACTAAGTGCAAGTGAAAGAAAGAGAAGTAGTAAAGGAGGAAAGCAAGAGTGGTGACAGAGAGAGAAAAGCCTGAAGTAGTCCAGCTGAGTGCAGGACAGGTCAGCAAGGTCAGCAACGGCGGTGACTGTCTGGAGGGGGACCGTTTGGAAGTTCCTGGAAGGACCCCATAGGCTGTGTGCCCGGAGGTCTGGAGCAGTGTTCCGAAGGACAGTCAGCACCAGGGCAGGGGCCTCTCGGACCCCGGCAAGGCTTGGAGTCGCCGTAAATTGCCGAATCCGTCAGTGAAGGGGACGTAGATCCCCCAACAACCAAGACCCGAGTGAAGGCAACAGCCCAACCTGTACAACAGAGACACCGCCACCGCCAGGGCACCAGTTTCTGAGGGCCAGCGCCTGCGGGCAAAGAGTAGAGCTCCTCCGGCCCAGCTTGAAGCCGGGGAGCGGGTTACCGGTGGGGACCCATCGCAACCAACAAGTACACAAGGTGCAAGGAAGAGGGACATCACCGTCACCTACTGGGAGAGCAATTGCAGCCGTCCGTGGGACCGTCTTACCAGCCGTTTGGTTTACCGTAAAAACTGTGTCAACGTCTCAGGCTGAGTGAGTACCACAGTGCCGCAAGGCACAGCGCTGCCCCCGCGTCCCTGCGCCCACCAGGCCCTGCACCTCCCAAACCGTCACCGGGCCCCGGGATCACCGACCCCTACCCACGGAGGGGCAACACAACACCTGGCTGCTCCGCATCACCATCCCCGGGACCCCCGTATTGAGCAGCGGTGGTGAAATCACCACAACCGTGGGTGGCGTCACGGACTATAAACAATCCCCACACCCAACCAATCCCTTTCACTCACGGGCGAGGAGTGCCGCTCGAGAAACCCCCGGGATCCGGCCTACAGCTCGAGCCACCACTGAGCAGCGGCCGCCGGACCCGAGCAGAAGGGGTGAGCGTAGTGTGCTGACACCCTCCTCCCCGCCCGCGACAACTGCATGGTCAGATGTTAACCCACAGAGGATCCCCCCATCATCCTACCTACGTACGTTTCGCAGACTGTGGCCAAGAACCACAGCTGAGCTTCTTCAGGGAAGGAGAGGGGTATGAAGCCTCCTTACCCTCCGTTGCTTATATATGAAATGTGACCAATTCTGAAAACAGTCCCTCCCCATGACGCGTTACTGTGTCCGCCGATGTCATAGTGTGGGCGGAGCCCAACGTCGGATGAACGCACACGCGCACGAGAGCGGGGGGCGTGCCACCCCACCCCCATGCACGCGCGGGCAATACGACGATGGAGAACACGCCAGAAATCAGACGGGGCAGGCACAGATGACATTGCATCCGCCGATGTCATAGAGCGGGCGGAGCCCGCCGTCAGGTGACCACACACGCGCGAGTGGGCGGGGAAACCCCAAGCCGCTCCCGCGCAGGCGCGGGCACCATAACGACGAGGAACACGCCAGCAACCAAACTTACATCCTTGCAGTCTGCTACCATGGAAGAACATGGAAATGACTCAGCATGCCACGATCTATCAGTCCACTAAAACTAAAGCCTGCTTTACATCTTACAATTACACATACGATATCGTATGCGATGTGACACGCCCCCATCGTATGTGCGGCACGTTCAATTTGTTGCCCGGGTCGCACAAACGATAATTTCCCGTCACACGTACTTACCCTTCCATACGACCTCGATGTGGGCGGCGAACATCCACTTCCTGGAGTGGGAGGGACATTCGGCGTCACAGCGACATCACACGGCAGCCGGCCAATAGAAGCAGAGGGGCGGAGATGAGCAGGACGTAAACATCCCGCCCACCTCCTTCCTTCCGCATTGCCGGCGGGAGCCACGGGACGCAGTTAAGCTGAGTTCATCATTCCCGGGGTGTCACACACAGAGATCTGTGCTGCCTCGGGAACATTGAACAACCAGACGTTCAATTTTTAGTAATTGAGCGACGTGCATGCGATGAACGGTTTTTCGTTCAATCGCAATCGCACGTAGCTGTCCCAACTACAATATCACTAACGATGCCGGATGTGCGTCACTTACGACGTGATCCCGCCGACACATCGTTATAGATATATTGTAGCGTGTAAAGCCCGCTTAAGATCTTAAAGAGATCCAACTACCAGGATTTTCCTATATAAACTAAAGCCAGTGCTATACTGCCACTATCATGCTGATTCTATACATACCTTTAGCTGTGAGATCTTTAGTTGTGCATAATTTATTACAAAGATGCGCGCTGTATAGATGTTGAACACTTTTCTCTAATTTGCCAACAACTCCTAGTTGATGTACTTTAGAATAGATCATCAACTTGTGCCAATACCCACTGTATATACTATATTGTAATTTTAGGTAATCTTCACTTTTATGCACCTTAAAGAGGAGCAACCACCAGGATTTTCCTATATAAACTAAAGCCAGTGCTATACTGGCGCTATCATGCTGATTCTATACATACCTTTAGTTGTGAGATCAGATGTATAGTTTCTGAAATACAGGCAAGTAAAGTTTGTGAAATGCACTTGATGTGAGAATAACAGAGACAGGGGGAGCAAGGGCAGGAAGCAGACAGGGATGAGAATAACTAGCAGAACCCGACCCACCTATTAGATATTCCATTGCATCTCACATCAAGTGCATTTCACAAACTTTACTTACTTGTATTTCAGAAACTATACATCCAATCTCACAACTAAAGGTATGTATAGAATCAGCATAATAACGCCAGTATAGCACTGGCTTTAATTTATATATAAAAATCCTGGTGGATTGTCCTCTTTAAGGTGCATAAAAGTGAAGATTACCTAAAATTACAATATAGTATATACTGTGGAACCAGGGCCGGATTAAGGTTGGTGGGGGCCCCTGGGCAGAAAATCTGGTGGGGGCCCCATAACGTTAACATTTTTAGCTATAACAGTAGAGCGCGAACCGTAGCATTTAGATATAAATCCAATGAACATTTATCTTCTCCTGTTCTGCCACATTCAGATTTACAGGACTACAATACAGACACAGTCCAGGATCACTCACAGCAGTCACTTATACACAGAAAGTAGAGTTAGGCTATGTGCGCACGTTGCGTTTGTCTCTGCAGAAATTTCTGCAGCGATTTGAACAGCACACGTGCGCTTCAAATCGCTACAGAAAGAGTCCGTAATGAAAAGCCAATTTCATGCGCTCTGAGTGCTCCCATAGACAGAGCAGGGGCTGCATCCAAAGCACATGAAAGAAGTGACACGTCACTTCTTAGAACGCAGCACTTCAGGCAGCAGCCGAATCGCTACACTCTAATACGCCACGTGCGCACGGCTCCTGCATAATCTTCATAGACTGTGCTGGGGACGCAGGACGCATGCAGTTACGCTGCGGTGCAGATCGCAGCGTAACTGCATGCAAATACGCAACGTGCGTACAGAACCTTACTCACATATTTTTTATTGATCTCAATGTTAAGGCAGCGAGGGCCGGCTCCAGGTTTTTGTGGCCTCCGGGTGAAAGAGTCTCAGTGGACCCCATCCACACACAGACACACACATACACATACAGGCATCCGTACATATACATATTTGAAGACAAATTCAGAAACATACATATAAACAGACAAATATATGCACAGTCATATACATTGACATATATGCAGACACAGACGCATTAGGGCTCGTGCGCACGTTGCGTAATTCCATGCATTTATGCTGCGTATAGCACTGCAGTGTAAATGCATGCGTCCTGCGTCCCCTATACAAGCTATGTAGATTGTGCATGATACGTGCGCACGTTGCTTTTATGAACGCAGCGATTTGGGTGCTAAAATGTTGACCCAAATCTGTGAGTTCATAAAATGAGCATGTCAATTATTCCGTGCGCTATGGATGCAGCCCCTGCTCTGTCTATGGTGGGGGCAGCAGCCATAGCGCATGAAATCGGCATTTTTTGTAAGGAAAAACTGCATCCGTTATGCAGTGTTTCTGCAGCGATTTGACGCGCACATGTGCTGTCAAATCGCTGCAGAATATTCAGTAGTTACGTGCGCATGAGCCCTAACAGGTATTAATATGGGGAAGTCGCCAGCAGCCTCACTCACCTCTCCCGCTTGTTTCCATCCAGCTCCTTCAGGACATGTGGCTGTGTTTCACTAAGGCCCATTTCACACGTCAGTGAAAAACACAGACGTTTTTCACTGGCGTGTAAAACACGCACATGTCCCTGCGTGTGCCGAAAATCACGGCACACGTGGGTTGTCTAAGTGCAATCCGGGCTCCGTTCTCCATGGCCCGTGATTGCACTTAGAGATTCACTCACCTGCGCCCGCTCCCGCTGTCCATGGTGCTGATCGCTCCCGCGGTGCAGCATCCGGCCGGCGCTGACCAACGCAGCAGCTGCTTCCGGGTCGGCTGTGTCGCGCATAATGAATATGCGCGACAGTAATGAGCCGGCTCAGAAGCAGCAGGGAGGACGGGCTGCAGAGGACATCGCTGGACGCCGGGTGAGTTAAAATGTTTTATATTTTAAAAGCACGTTTTTTTCTGGCACGTGTTTCACGGACCACACCACTGCGTGGTCCGTGGGACATCAGTGATGCCAGAAAAAAATGGACATGTCTGAGTGCAGCAATCACGCACACGCGGGTACACTGTACGGAGACACGTGCAGTGAAAAATCACTGACGTGTGAGCAGACCCATTCATTATAATGGGTCTGCGTATGTCAGTGATTCTGGTACGTTTAAAAAAAAGCACAAACGTACCAGAATCACTGACGTGTGAAAGAGGCCTTACAGACATGACTGCACACTGACAGCACTGCTGTATATACATCACAGGAAGGGCTGAGGGCTACAATATATACATTACAGGAGGGGCAGGGGGCATAGACGTTACTGGAGTGGCAAACAGCTCTGGTGGTGTACTCATTATTGGGATGGGTGACATAGCGCTCTGGGGGACCCATATAGTTCTGGGGGGCTGCACAGACTGCTTCTTACACACACAGCTCTGACACACACAGACGCAGCTCTGACACACACACACAGCTCTGACACACACACACACAGCTCTGACACACACACACAGCTCTGACACACACAGCTCTGACACACACACAGCTCTGACACACACAGCTCTGACACACACACACACAGCTCTGACACACACACAGCTCTGACACACACACACACACACAGCTCTGACACACACACACACACAGCTCTGACACACACACACAGCTCTGACACACACACACACAGCTCTGACACACACACACAGCTCTGACACAAACACAGCTCTGACACACACACAGCTCTGACACACACACAGCTCTGACACACACACTGCTCTGAAACACACACAGCTCTGACACACACACAGCTCTGACACACACACAGCTCTGACACACACACACACAGCTCTGACACACACAGCTGACACACACACACAGCTCTGACACACACACACACAGCTCTGACACACACACACACACAGCTCTGACACACACAGCTCTGACACACACACAGCTCTGACACACACACAGCTCTGACACACACACACACACACACAGCTCTGACACACACACACACACAGCTCTGACACACACACAGCTCTGACACACACACACACAGCTCTGACACACACACACACACACACAGCTCTGACACACACACACAGCTCTGACACAAACACAGCTCTGACACACACACAGCTCTGACACACACACAGCTCTGACACACACACACAGCTCTGAAACACACACAGCTCTGACACACACACAGCTCTGACACACACACAGCTCTGACACACACACACACACACAGCTCTGACACACACAGCTGACACACACACACAGCTCTGACACACACACACACAGCTCTGACACACACACAGCTCTGACACACACACACACAGCTCTGACACACACACACACAGCTCTGACACACACACACACAGCTCTGACACACACACACACAGCTCTGACACACACACACACAGCTCTGACACACACACAGCTCTGACACACACACACACAGCTCTGACACACACACACAGCTCTGACACACACACACACACAGCTCTGACACACACACACACAGCTCTGACACACACACACACAGCTCTGACACACACACACACACACACACACAGCTCTGACACACACAGCTCTGACACACACACACACAGCTCTGACACACACACAATGCACCCACCCATCACCCCCTACACACACACACAATGCACCCCCCCATCACCTCTACACACACACACAATGCACCCCCCATTACCCCTCCCCCCACAGACAATACAATGCAACCCTCATCACATCACCCCCTACACACACAAATCACACTGCCCCATCACTACACACTCCTGCCTCCCCTCCTCCCTCGGAATACAGTACTCCCCCTCTGCCTGTGACAAAGCTGTGTCTCCTTCACAGATGTTCCCCGTTATGTGTCCTCAGCCCCTCCCCACTCATCATCATTAATTAAACCTGTCTCTTCGGCTCCTTCATGGAGCGCTTACCATCTGATGTCCCCTGTGTGCGGCGCCCGCAGCACTGTGATGACGTCAGCAAGGTGCTGATCTCATCACGTTGCTGCATGTCGGGGGCAGGGCCCAGTCCCGGCGCGCTGTTCAAATGTATTTACGTCTGAAAGACGCTGCGCTGCGCTCCTCTGCATTGTGTGCATGCGGGGCACACAGCACACAGCAGAGCCGGCACAGCACAGCGCTGCCTCCTGCAGCTAGTGTGTCGGGCCTGCATGCACACACTGCGGAGGAGCGTGGCTGCAGTTACAGCGGCCCATTACACCGTGCCCCTGCTTCTAGGAAGGGGGGGGGCAGGTGCCCCCCGCCCCTCGCAGGGTACGCCCATGACGGCCGCAGCACTTAGCAGGGAGCTCATTGGCACACCTCTGACCCCGGAAGTACAATCGCTGGTACTTCTGGGGTCATTCAGCGTCCTGTGCCCGCAGTTTGTTTTTGCGTCTTGAAGACGCAGATACAAATAAATGCCGGTGCACCGCCCCCCCCCCTCCGAAAACACAGCTGATTTATTAGACTGTCTTTACGGAGGGTAGAGGGTGTGAAGAAAAAAAAAAATGCTGACAAGTATGGCCCTGGTAGTGGGGGCCCCCTTAGAAGCTCTTTTGGTGGGGGCCCCTGGGCTGGAGCCCCGCTTGCCCCGCCTATAATCCGGCCCTGTGTGGAACAGAGAGGGGGAGGGGGGGGGGCAGCACTGTCTGAGAATGGCATGCAAAAAAAAATAAAAATGTTAGTGTAATTTCACAATTATTCCAACTGTACTATAATGCAAATTGAGATTTTTAGCAAATGATTGATCAATAATCAATGCTGGCTCCCCCCTCTCTCTAGTATATACTGTGGATATTGGCACAAGTTGATGATCTAAAGAAAGACAACTTAGGGGTACTTTGCACGCTGCGACATCGCTACTGCGATATCGTCGGGGTCAAATCGAAAGTGACACACATCCGGCTCCGGTAACGACGTTGCAACGTGTAAAGCCTAGATGTGCCGATAAACGATCGCAAAAGCCGTGAAAATCGGTGATCTGTGTAGCGTCAGTCATTTTCATAATGTCGCACCAATAGGAGATACGTTGTTGTTCCTTGTTACTGAAGCAGCACACATCGCTGCGTATGAAGCCGCAGGAGCGAGGAACATCTCCTTACCTGCCTCCACCGGCTATGTGGAAGGAAGGAGGTGGGCGGGATGTTTAAGCCCCGCTCATCTCCGCCCCTCCGCATCTATTGGCTGCCTGCCGTGTGACGTCGCTGTGACGCCGCACGACCCGCCACCTTAGGAAGGAAGCGGGTCGCCGGACAGAGCGACATCGCAGGGCAGGTAAGTGCGTGTGAAGCTGCCGTAGCGATAATGTTCACTACGGCAGCTATCACAAGATATCGCATGTGCGACGGGGGCGGGGACTATCGTGCTCGGCATCGCTACAATCGGCTAGCAATGTCGCAGCGTGCAAAGTACCCCTAAGAGTTGTTGCTTAAATGAGAGAAAAGTGTTCAACACAGCGCGCATCTTTGTAATAAATTATGCGCACCTTCTGACTGCATGGATAAAGCTTGTGCTATCTATTAAAAAGCATCAGTAAATATGGAGAAGTGTTTTCCTATAAAGAAGCCTCAATTTATAATCTCAGTATTTGGAAACAGAATGCAGAAAACCCCAGGCGCAGGGAGAACAGAGCCGGCATTGAGGATTGCCAGACATGCCGTGCTCTGAGATTGTAGCTTCTATGCACAAATAGTAATTACTGGCTTTTCTTTCACAAGCACCTGTACTTAGAGAAGCTCTGAGAATATTTTATTCTTGCTGAATATTCAAGTGATATGCACTAATGTATAATTTCTAGGTAATGTATTGCTGCTCTCACCTATGATATACAGTATACCAAGCCTCCAGGTTATTTTATGGCATGGAGAGACGTAAAGCCTTTGAGATCCAGAGGTTTGGCCCCCTCAGGTCTAGCAATATTGTTCCATTTTTTGTAGAGAGTTTAGCAAGTAGCTTTCTCCTCTATGGGTTCTATGATTATAAAGCTGAGTGTATGAGTGTATGTATGTTTGTATGTGTGTGTGTATGTGTGTGTGTATGTCCGTTAAAGAAATCCGCACCATCACATTTACAATCATGAAATTTTGCACAGACGCCCCATGTGACTCAGGGAATGTCATAGACTATGTTTTGACGGGAAAATTTAACCCCGCACTTTACAGTTACTCTCCAAAAAACCTGCCTCCATTAAACTGAATGGAGGTGGGAGCAGGTTATTTTATTAATAGAAACTGTCAGTGGTTGCTATAGGAACAAAATAAACTGTTAGTATAAGAAGCTTATGTGTGAGGTAATAAGATGTCAGTGGGGAGACAGATAGAAAGAGACAGAGACAGACAGACAGGGAAAGAGACAGGCAGACAGGAAAAGAAACAGAGAAACAGACAGAGAGACAGGAAAAGAGACAGAGACAAGGAAAGAGACAAAAACAGGGAAAGAGACAGAGACAGGGAAACAGACAGAGACAGACGGGGAAACAGACAGAGACAGATGGGGAAACAGACAGAGACAGGCAGGGAAACAGACAGAGACAGACAGGGAAACAGACAGAGACAGACAGGGAAAGAGACAGAGAGGGAAAAAGACAGATGGGGAAAGACACTGACAGACAGGGAAAGAGACCGGGAAAGAGACAGGGAAAGAGACACTGAAAGAGACAAAAACAGGGAAAGAGACAGAGACAAGGAAAAAGACAGAGACAGACGGGAAAAGAGACAGATGGAAAACGAGACAGACGGGGAATGAGACAGACGGGAAACGAGACAGACGGGGAACCAGACAGACGGGGAACGAGACAGACGGGAAACGAGACAGACGAGGAAAGAGACAGACGAGGAAAGAGACAGACGGGGAACGAGACAGACGGGGAACGAGACAGATGGGAAACGAGACAGACGGGGAACCAGACAGACGGGGAACGAGACAGACGGGAAACAAGACAGACGAGGAAAGAGACAGACGAGGAAAGAGACAGACGAGGAAAGAGACAGACGGGGAAAGAGACAGACGGGAAAAGAGACAGATGGGAAAAGAGACAGACGGGGAAAGAGACAGACGGGGAAAGAGACAGACAGACACAGAGATAAAGAGAGACAGACAGACACAGAGATAGAGAGAGACAGACAGAGAGACTGATACAGAGACAGACAAAGAGATAGACACAGACAGAGAGATAGACAGACAATCAGACATGGCTAGAGAGAGACACACATGGATAGAGACAGACACACAGACAGACAGAGACAGAGAAAGGGACAGACAGACACACAGAGACAGACAGGGAAAGAGATAGAGAGACAGAGAGAGACAGAGACAGAAACAGACACAAAGTGACAGACACACAGAGACAGAAACAGACAGAAACAGACGGACAGAGACAGACAGACACAGACAGTAAGAGACAGACAGACAGACACAAATAGAAGAAGATGGGAGACAGACAGAGAGACAGTTACTATCCCGGGCAACGCCCGGGTACTACAGCTAGTATGATAATAAGGACGTATCCTTGTATTATTTCCTTAAAGGGAACCTGCCACCAGGTTTGTCCCTTATGAGCTGCGGCCACCACCAGTAAGCTCTTTTATACAACATTCTAGAATACTGTATATAAGAGCCCAGGCCACTGTGTATAACATAAAAAAATAGCTTTTAATTGACTTACCTGCGGAGCAGTCAAGTCCCATCATGGGTGTTACTGGTCTTGGATCCGGCACCTCTTCTATCCTGTTCAGTTACCATCCTCCTTCCCAGCTCCGTTTGGATGACACGTCCTGCGTCATCCACACAGAGGCCGCCATTGCGCTTCTCTGCATGTGCACTTCTCTATTCCATGATGAGGGCAGAGTAAAGTATTGTAGTGCACATGCTCAGGCTGTCTTTGACCTTTCCCTGTGTCTGTCACACAGTACAATGATCTGCCCTCAACGTGGCAGACAGAAGTGCGCTTGCACAAGAGCGCAATAGCAGCCTCTGTGTGGATGACGTGGCACGTGTCATCCAGATGGAGCTGGGAAGGAGGACAGTGATAGGAAGATAGGAGGCAGTGGACAGAGACCAGTGATGAGGGCTTTGGTGGAGCTGAGGTTGAGCATGTGCACCACTGCTCTAGTCATTCTTAATAGGACCAAAGTAGATCACTGAGAGTAGCCTTTGGCTGATTTACTCATGACCGTTGTCCTTTGGATCGCTTGAGACTAGAGATGAGCGGACCTGTTGAAGTTTGGGTTCTGTGGGTTCAGCCGGACTTTAGATAAAGTTCTGTTCTGGACCCAAACATGACCCGGACCTCATTGGAAGTCACTGATTGGGCAGTTCAGGTCTCCACCCACATACAGCCAGCCAGATTACTTCCAGGGGTGGACAGGCTGTTTTTTTAATTATTATTTTTTGTACACACTACAACTGATCACGCTGTTTACTTCCCCAGTGCCAGGCATTCAAACACTGCAAGCGGCTCGCACTGGGCTGAGCACCGAGCGTACCTGAATGATGCTCGCACGAGTGGTTTCCATATGTAAAGCAACCAAAGTCCAACTCTGATTCTTTTTTGTACAGTCTGTGTTCGGTACGAACACCGAACTTTAGAGTTCAGGTTTGCTCATTTCTACTTGGGACTGAGATGAGCGGACACGTGGAAGTTTGGTTCGGCGGGTTCAGTCGGACTTTAGATATAGTCCTGCTCTGGACCCAGACTGGACCTGATCCCTAGAGGAAGTCATTATTGGGCAGTTCAAAGTCTCCGTCCACATGCAGCCAGCTGACGCACCCACGGGGCCTCAGGGCTATTCGTCACAGGGCCAGTGGTATTTGGGGTTGCTGTGAATGGCCTTACCCGGCTCCGTGGCCCTGTCGGTGTCAATAAAAGGTGCAAGGTGACCGGTATAGGGGATGATGGGGGTTTGCTTTGCAGCGCCACCTGTGGTATGCGGCCATTGATCAGCCGCCGCTGCGAGATGTTGCTCTCCTCTGAGACAAATGGTAACGCAGATCAGATGGTCCAGCTCCCCACAGGCAGAGCTAGGCTCCCAGGGAGGACGATGGTGGGGGGCAGCGGCCATTGGCGCCAAAGCGCAGGGAAACGGCGTCATCAATGATGGGACGACACCAGGACTGTGGACAAATTTCTTTTACTCACTGTCAGGTTGTCACCCTTGGAGTGCCGGTTTCCGCCATGATGGGCCCCAGCCGATCCCGGATGATTCAGTGGCCACCACCGGTGTTATGAAATGTGAGACCTTCCTTCATTGTCCTCTGTAGTGTGGATCTCCATGGCGTGAAGCTGCTTATGGACCACAGTGTCCTTGGGTTTAGCTCCCGTCAGCAGGCAGTGCGAATCAGATGTGGAGCCGACCATGGTCTTGACTCCTGACTCTATGTGCTACTGTGCCCCGTGATCTTTGTGGTGGGCAATGGAACATGAAATCCCCCTTCCCTGCAGATTCTGATGGCGCAACATGGAGTGTACACCACCTTAGGGGCTCTGCACCCTGACTGCGCCAGTCCAAAAGGGGCTGTTAGGCTCACCCCTTGGCTACCGTGTTGCTTCTCTGTCTCACCAGCTCACCCAGTAAACTCCTGCTTTTTCCAGTCTGCCCGCTCCTAACTAAGGAAGCTCTGAAGCACTCTCCTTAATGGCCATGGTCCTGTGAGTCCCTGTTGGTCTGGCACTCTCTTCAGTCAGTCCCGAGAGAGCTCTCAAGCACTCCTCTCGGTCGGTCCCTCTGAAGGAGCTCTGAAGCTTGCCTTTCAGTGAACCTATTTTTCCTGCTTCTAAGACTGTTCTGACGTAAAAGTCTACGTGTTCCTCACTTCCCTCATGCTGCCCCCACCTTCCTGATGACTCATTGGTGCTAGGGAAGTCCCGTTGCTATGGTGACCACCCCTAGCCCAGTTCCAGTGGGAAAGTATCTGGCTGAGTGTGTGTTGTGTAAGTGAAAACCAGTGGTTAACCTCTTCCTTACCCGGGATGAGTATTGCACCTTAATTCAGATGCAATACCCTGTGGCGACTTAGCCTCAGGGGCGCCACACAGCCATAAACAGAACACTTCTAGGAAAGGGTGTTTTTTTTCCCATTTTTTTTGGGAGGAGTTGCACACTACATCCAATCATGCTGTTGTCACCCACCAGTGTGAGCCGTTCAAACACTGCAGGGAGATCACACTGGGCAGAGTACTGAGTGTACCCGAGCACAGCGATTCTCGCATGAGTGGTCTGCAAACGTAATCACCCGAACTCCAAACTCTATTTTTTTTTCTGTAAACTCTGTTTGGTATGAACACCAACTCCCGGTTTGCTCATGTGTAACCTTGACCACAGATGAGAGAACCCAAGGTTCAGTGTTCGTACCAAACACAGACTTTACATAAAAAACAGAGCTTGAATTCAGAGTTTGGGTGCTTTACATATGCTGACCACTTGTGCGAGCGTCACTGTACTCAGGTACGTTCGATGCTCAGTCCAGTAAAAGTCACTTGCAGTGTTTGATCGGCTCGCACGGGGGATAAAAACAGCATGATTGGATGTAGTGTGTACCAAACAACAAAAAAAATGGAAACACACCTCCCACCCACCCCCGGAAGTGATCTATATATGGCTGACTGCATGTGGGTGGAGACATGAACTGCCAATCAGTGACTTCCATTGAGTTCGGGTCCCAAACCAATATTAATTTAAAGTTCAGCTGCATCCACAAAACCTGAGAACATCCGAAACACGGGAATAAGTCTGATGTAGGGAAACATTTCTCATAGATTCCATTATCACTATAGCACAAATCCGTAGGAAAATATAATTCAGGTCTTTGTGCTGATTCTGGGGCGAAAAAAAATAAAACTTTTTGGTGCAAACCACATTTCTGTAAAAGGCCCTGCTGTATGTGCATGGTGCAGTTTTTGATGCGTTTTTTGGTGCAGTTTGTGCATGTTTATCCTTATCCCAGCAAAGCCTATGAGAAATCAGAAATGCTGTGCGTACGTTGCTTCTTTTAGCCTTGCAGTTTTTGGTGAAGGAAAAATAATTAGCATGTCAAATATTAGGCTGCTTTCACACTTGTTTTGAACGGCATCCATTGCTATCCGCCGCCTTGAGGAATTACGGTAACCGTTGCAGGAAACCGTTTATTCCTCATAGGCTTCTATTGTGTTCAGTGTTGCACTCGGTGTCATGGTGGCATCGGGCTCTGTTCACACTGCAGAGTCTGACAAACAGCCAGGGATCCCTTAGTTGTCCAGCCTCTCATGGGCGTCGGCTGGGTCTGGCTTCACTGCTCTCCAGTACAGCAGGAGTTAATCCCTGCTGGCTTGTGATCATCTGCTGGGTGTTACGAACCGGCGCCGCCATAGCCGCAAGCAGCCTGCTGTGGTTCCTGTTGCGCCCAGGCGCCGGCTGCCGTTCTTGGCCGTGCCTCGGGTCATCCAGTTGGCTGTTCCTTCCACCACGTCTAAGTGTGGAGAGGCGGCTAGTGCGCATGCGTGCGCCGATTTACCCCAGTCAGAGTTTAAGCCCGGTGTTTTGCCTAGTGAGCATGCTCAGCCTGATTGTGTTATGTCTGAGACTAAGTCCTCAGTTCAGGCTACTGAGCATGCTCCCACAATTAACCCTAACAGCCTCTTTGCACAGGTACTTGGACTTCGTGCTGTGTCTAAGTTCTGGGATGTGCCTACTGAGCATGCTCAAACTGATAGTCTGCTTTCTGAGCCTGTTGCTCAGGCTACTGGGCATGCTCAGGCACTTAGTGCACCAGAGGCTAGGTCCGGTAAGGACCTCACTGAGCATGTCCGTGAGGTGGCAGGCCCTGATAGGGCAGAGGGTGTCAGGTGTCCTGATGACGTGGCAACTCCGGACTGGCTCGCAGAGGCCCGCCCCTATGTTCTGGCACCTCAGTATTGGTCGTCAGACGATGACTGGTGAAGTGTTTGGGGCGTGGCTGCCATGAGGTCATCAATGACGTGGCGGTTCCGGATAGGTCGCATGTGATGTCACTGATGACATGGCACTCTGCTATTGGACCTTGATGGTTCCACCCTGGGTTTGGGGCGGACCCAGGTTATAAAAGGGGCTGGAGACAACATGGAGGTGCGCAGTCTTCACTTTTGCTCAGTCAGAGCACACCTCCATGTTAGAGCCTCATTGCGGCATAAGCCTATGTTGGGAAGCGGTAGGTAGGGTTAGGCGAACGGTGCCTGTCACGCCAAGATTCGTGGCTCGGCACATCAGGGTCAGGCGCCGTGCTTCCCTCCTGCCGTTCCAGTCTTGCTATAGCAGCCCAGTGGCGTTAACTGGGCTGCGGCTGCTGTGCTTCCTGTCCGATTGTGCCCCCTACGCACATGGACAACGCACCTGCTGCGCCACCTGTCCGATTGTGCCTCCTACGCACACGGACAACGCACCTGCTGCGCCACCTGTCCGGGTGTGCCCCCTACGCGCACGGATAGCGTACCCCAGGACCCCTGTGGAGTTAACAGGGTGTTCCTTATCCTCCTCGGCTTCCCGGTCAACGCTACTGGTGTACCCATCTGGCCTGACGTGTCCTACACACACGTGGCCAGTCGAGAGGTGGCCAGAAATGCAAATCGGAGGACCGCTCGGTCTGACGTGTCCTACACACGTGGCCGACAGGGCGCTTTCGTGGCGGTCTTCCGGTCAACGCTACCTGGTTACCACCCGGCCTGACGTGTTTCCTGCACATGTGGTTGGTGTAGCGCTAGGTGCACCAAAACGCTAATCGGGTTGTCGTCCGGTCTGACGTGTCCCAACACACGTGACCGGTTCCCAGAGTTCCTGGGTTATCTCAGAGCCATCCAGCTCTATAGTCTTCGCCTAACCCTCAGGTGCCAGCAGCTCCTTTGTCATCTGGAGCACGGTGGGCCCCGACTGGCGATTAGGATATATACCCCCTGGTCCTAATCTGCCGGTCCCCCCGTAACACTGGGAGCTCACACTGCTGATCACCATTCTCAGCTTCCTTCACCCTTTATAAGGTTCTGGATTCTGGGACTGAGTGCCAGATATAGCTTCTGCTTCCTTGGTTCCTGTAGTTATCCTGTTCTGTGGTGATTTACAAGTTGTGGTTCTGCGTGGTGTGTGTGTCCACCAGTTGTGCATTTATTTCCTATCCTTTTTGCGTTACTCCGTAGGTCACATACTGTCCCTCCTTTTGTGTTTGAGTGCAGTGTGCACATGAGTTTTTGTTTACCCTTTTCTGTGATTATTTGTGGGGTTTTGGTTACTAGGTTTCTGGCGTGCTCCCAGAGTGGGAGGGAGTAGTATCAGGGCTCTAACCTGTCTACCTTCGAGATAAGGGAAGCACAGGGGCCCCAGTCTTAGGGTCAGCCTAGGAGCCCCTGTTCCATCTGTACAAACCCCATAACAATTTTAGCTCAAATATAATGTAGGTCAATTTTGTGACCTTTTTGAAGAGAAAAGTAGCTGAAAATGTCATAATCCCTTCCCCCACTGTTATCTTGGGGGACCTGATAACAGCTGGTCAGTGGGGATCCACCAATCAATATCATAGTACTTGCACAATGACATTAAATTTTAAATACAAATATATTTATATGAAAAAGGAATCCTGTTTTCTACTAAAATACCAAAATAATCCAGGGAGATGCCTTTTTTTGTTACTCAGTAATATTGTAGAGGAAATAACTTAAATGCAACATAGTAAAGATCTGCTTCTATAGGGGGGCAGAGTTCTCACACTTCTACTGCTGCTGTTTATTAAATAATCTCTGTATTGTCCTTGAAAAACAAACACAAAGTAATAGCTGCTTATGTGCAGCACAGAAGAGGCACTGCGCCCTCTAGTGTTCTTTGGAGAGACTACGTTTTATGCTCTGGTTTTGTCCAGATGTTGCAGCTGATTTCTAAGGGTACGTGCCCATGATGGGTGTTACTCATGTTTTTGACACTGCATGTTTTAGCTGTGTCAAAAACGCATCATTTTACAATAGTGGATAAGATTAAAGGAAATCTTATGTCCCCTGTGCCTCTTTTTTACCCTGCATAAACTCACTTGCGGTGCGTTTTCCAAGACGCAACATGTCAATTTATCTTGCGGGTACACTTCTTCAGTCTTCAGTGCAGAATTTCCCTGTAGACGTGAATTAAATGTGGAAATTCCACAGGTAAAAAAAAAATGTTTAGTGCGTTTATGTAGCAAAAACAAACAAAAAAATGCATCTAAACAAAACATGTTACGTATCATTAATAGTTGATTGAAAAACAGGCAGCAGAACAAAGGGGAAGTTACCCAAAGGTAAGAGATCAATGACCCAATACACATAAATACATATATACAGACACAAAATAATGTATATAAAGATATAGCTAGATAGATAATAGAAATATATTAGATGGAATAGAGAGATATCCTCCAGATATATAATGTCACAACCCCCCTACCCCCCTACATATTATACACTTGCACCATTTAGTGCATTTCATGTAGCACTAAAGGGTGTTTAGCTTGGTTTAACCTAATAATTTAAAAAATAAATAAATAAATAAATGATGTGGGGTCCCCCCTATTTTTGATAACCAGCCAATATAAAGCAGACAGCTGGGGGCTGGTGTTATCAGGCTGGGTAGGTCCAAGGTCACTGGGTCCTTCCCAGCTTAAAAATAGTAGCTACCCCAGAAGTACCACATCACATTAGATGCTCCAATTCTGGTGCTTCACCTCCGCTCTTCCTGATTGCTCTGCTGGCAATCAGGCAGGATAGGTCCATAGTCACTAGGTGGTTCCCAGCCTAAAAATAGCAGCTACCCCAGAAGTGGCGCATCACATTAGATGCTCCAATTCTGGCACTTCGCCTTCGCTGTTCCTGATTGCCCTGGTGGCTATCGGGGTAATGGTAGTTGGGGTTGATGTCAGCTGTGTGGTGTCAGCTGGCATCAAGCACTGGTGTTAGTGTGACACCCTGGACTAGCCAGGTAGTCACAGATAGGTGTTGTGCGGGGGTCTATCCCCCAATAAGGTAACATAAGCCAACCATTAAAACCTAGTCACCACTCTCAGTGCTTTAAGGACACACCAGGTGGCGGAGAAAGGCGGTTGGCCACACCCACCGAGGAGTTCAGGGGGCCTGAGGCAGGAAACAGTTGAGTTGAGAGCAGTTTGAGTAGTGAGTGAGGAGTGAAGGAGTCTGACAGGTGCCGGGGTTGGAGCCTGGGCACCTTTGGCTAGGAGGCAGACGGTGGCCTAGCCTGCAGGAGCCAGGAAGACGGCTCGGTGGAACCGTGGTGGACCGGGACAGAGTAGTGGCCCGCCGGTACCGACCCGGGGAACCGAGTCGGAAACCGGAGCACACAGGGTACTCAGGCCCTGAAACTAGGTCCAGAACCCACTGGACTGAGTTAATTGACTGATTGCTTTCTGGATTTTAGGTCCTTTCTCACCCAAGTCCCGACTGAAGACAACAGCCCACCGAGGGGGATAGAAAGCCATTGCACAGGCAGAGAGATCCCACGGGCCAGCGTCTACGGGCAAAAGGGCTCTCCCGACATACACAACGCCGGGGAGCGGACTCCCGTCACTGAAGCGCAGGCAGCCCAAATACACTACACAGTGCAGGAGAAAGGCCAAGATCACCGAACCGGGTGGGAGACCAGACGCAGCCGGCTGTGGGCACCGACCACCATCAACTTTGTGTGTGTCAATAACAGTGAGTACAACAGTGCCATCCGGCCGTGCACTGCCCAGCTTCTCTCCCCAACGGGTCCCGGGGCCATCATCCCTGCCCACGGAGGGGTTAACATCTTGCTGCATAATCATCTCCCACCGGGTGCCCCGCAACTGCAGCGGTGGTGTCTACCTTCACCACATCCCATGGGTGGCGTCACAAACTTAAACAAGGCTCCGGCCGTACACCTACGTAGCGCCAGCACCCTTTCAGAGCAAAGTGACCCTGGGTCCGGAGGCGCTCGAGCCACCCACCAACGAGCCCGGATCCGAGCGCCTCAGCGGCAGCCGAGCTCGGGGCGGTACATTAGTAATGGAGAGGCATCTATCAGACACCTCCATTACAAAGCCAGTTAGTAAAGAGAAAAACACACACACACAATTATTTAATTTGAAAAAACACTCCACACTTTCCCTGGTTCACCATTTTATATGAAACAAAATCCATGCAGGTCCATGGAATCCGGCGTAGTCCACAAATGGAAACCGGAGAGACATAAAAAGAGAAAAATAAAAACAAGAGACTGTCCCTTGTGCTGCTGACTGGGATAGTTGGCACTGAATGTTCCGAAGTCACGAAGATTCTAATCTCTGGTGAGCCTGCGGAAGGGTGAGTCTCTGTCACTTGTACTGTCTGTGTTTTTGCTGGGAATGTATTACATACTGTAGGCTGTTGGTGACCCTATAAAGTCTTAACAGAGTGTGGTACCTTCACCCTTTGTTGTCTGTGTGGTCTTCTGCCCACGAGTAATGAGTACGGGCGCTCAGTGGGATGAGCCACAGCCCGCTCGGTCTTTCTAAAGATTGTCATCTCCTGGCCTGGCTAAGTGCCGCCCCGTGCTCAGCGTCAGCCGAGCCGCTCAGGCCCGGACCTTCAGTGGGTGGCTCGAGGGTCTCCGGACCCAAGGGTCTATGGGCACTCCGATCTAAAAAGGGGTTGGCGGTTTGGGGGGACGTAGGTGTACGGCCGGAGCCGTGTTTGAGTTCGTGACGCCACCCACGGGTTGTGGTGAATGTGGACACCACCGGTGCAGTTACGGGGCACCCGGGGGAGATGTTGCGCAGCAAGTTGTTAATCCCTCCGTGGGTAGGGTTGGTGGCCCTGGGACTCGTTGGGGAGAGCTGGGCAGTGCAGGGACATGGGCGGCTGGAAGGCACTGATGTACTCACGATTAGTAACACACACAAGTCTCTGGTAAACCAAGGTGATGGTGGTTGGTGGCTGCAGTCTGGTCCCCCACCCGGTTGGTGGTTTCTGCCTTTCTCCTGCATCGTTTGTGTGATGGTGGACTACCTGCGCCTGCAATGTCAGGAGTCCGCTCCCCGGCATGTGGTTGCCCAAGGAGCCCTTTGCCCGCAGACGCTGGCCCGTGGGATCTCTCTGCCGTGGCGGTGGCTTTCTATCCCCCTCGTTGGGCTGTTGTCTTCAGTCCGGACTTTGGGTGGGACAGGACCTATAGTCCTGGCTGCAATCAGTTAATCAGCTAGCCCCCAGTAGCTTCTGGACCTAGCTTCAGAGTCTGAGTACCCCCCTTTGTGCTCCGGTTTCCGAGTCGACTCCCCGGGTCAGTACCGGCGGGCCACTACCCTGTCCTGGTCCACCACTGTTCCACCGAGCCGTCTTCCTGGCTCCTGCAGACAGAGGCCGCCGTATGCCTTCTAGCCAAAGGTACCAGGGCTTCAACCCTGGCACTTGTCAGTTAGTTGCAGACCTGACACACAGGCCTGCTTTCACTTTACTTCACCTCCACTAACAGACTCTCAGACTAAACTGAAACGTGTTTCCTGCCTCAGGCTCTCTGAACTCCTCGGTGGGCATGTCCACCATGGCTCTGCCCCCTGGTGTGTCAATCAAGCACTGAGGGAGGTGACTAGGGTTTTAATGTTTGGCTGCTGTCACCTTGTTAGGGGACTGGTGTAGCGCGGGGCCCTATCTGTGACTACCTGGCCCAGCCAGGGCGTCACAACAGCATCCACTGACCCTGGTGTCTCCCTTTTAATCACTTTTTTTTCCATTTTTTTTTGTCTGTTAGTATGATAAAATAGCTACATTTTTGGTGTGTTTTTTTATATTTTTTTTTACAGGCTTCACGGTATGATATAAATTTCAGAAGAATTTTATAGTTCAGGTCATTCCAGACGCAGTGATACCAATTATGTGTATTTTTTTTTTGTTTATTTTTCTTTTACCACACAAGCTTTATTTTTAGTGGCTAAATGGGTTTTCATGATTTTTGTGCATGTTACCGTTCATGTGCATTTTTCATATGTACAGTCATGGGCTGATGATCTGCTCTTCCTAAAGCGGGCTTTACACGCTACGATATATCTAACAATATGTCGTCGGGGTCACGTCGTAAGTGACGCACATCCGGCATCGTTTGATATATCATAGCGTGTGTTAGCTACGTGCGACTGTGAACAAGCAAAAACACTCACCTTATCATTGCTAGTTGATACGTCGCTCATTTTCTAAAAATCAAACGTCCAGTTGTTCATTGTTCCTGAGGCAGCACACATCGCTCCGTGTGACACCTTGGGAACGTTGAACACAGCTTACCTGCTGCTGCCGGCAATGCCTCCGCTTCTATTGGGCGGCCGCTGAGTGACGCCGCTGTGACGCCGAACGTCCCTCCCCCTTCAGGAAGTTGATGGTCGCTGCCCACAGCGAGGTTGTTTGGAAGGTAAGTACGTGTGATGGGAGGTTACAACATTGTGCGACACGGGCATCAAATTGCCCGTGCCGCACAAATGCGATCGCACGATAAATTGTAACGTGTAAAGCAGCCTTTAGTCTCTCAATGGCAAATATAAAACTACTGCCCTTTCTACACTGAGGGAGGCAGAAAGAAAAGCTATTCGGTACAGTAAGTATTTAAATCATATATGGGTGGTCATGTGATTACAGCTGGAACCAGCAAGCAGAAACTAATCTTGACTATGAGTGTTATACACACTGTTAGGATCTGGCAAACCACATATTATAATTAATGATTCTAAAATAAATATAGATGTAGTACCTCTTAACTTGTTAGATGGCACAATGCTTTATTAATTTGGAAATGTATCATGGTATCTGACAAGTTACAGATTGTTACATGTGTATAGGTTCAGAACCAAACACCAAAATACATCACCAGAACCACCAACAGTACAAATATACATCAACAGAACCCCCATCTGTAAATAAATACAGAACAATCTGTATATAAATACATACATGAATCAGCACATGAATACAGCACTTTAACCACCATCAGTACATGCAAACAATTCCCAGTATGTATTTAATAGTGGTAATGAGATGCTTGGATTTGTTGTTACCAGACATCATCAGACTGCCATCCACACTTATAGGTGACATCTTCTTTGATTGGAGTCATTATCTTTCTTTTCTTCTCCATCTGGTCCAGATGTCATGACTTTGGACCTTTACTGCAGACTATGATCTTTTTTGGTCTTCTGAAACACAACCTGGAATAGGGCCTTTAAAAATAACTTTGTCATTGTAATGCTCCTAAATAAAAAAATATTTTCTCTATGCTGTGCCCCTGAATAATTGCCCATTACTGTGCTCCTTGCACAAAATATGACAAACACACTGTCCATCTTATGGTGCATGTCCTCCACACAGCCCTCTCCTTTCCATACTAGGCTCCTCTTCATACTGCTCTCTCACACTGTGTCCCCATTATGCTGCCAAATCTGTTTACTGTGCAGCCTCCTCACCCTCTCCACCCTCTGCATACTGTCCGCTCCATATTGTGCCATCAAACTGTCCCCTCACACAATTCTTCCTTCCAAACTGGCTGCTAACACATTACCCTCTTCTTCATCATACTGTCTCCTAACACAGTTATCCCCTCAGACCCCCATACTGTCATCTCCTCCCACATTTACCCACTCGCTCCCTAACTGTCATCACCTCTCACATATACCTGCTGCCTCTCATACTGTCGCCTCCTCACACATTTTATTCTCTCCAGTCAATACTACTTTCTCCTCACACATTTACCCTCTCTACCCAAGTTGTCATCTTCTCACACTGTTAAGCGGGCTTTACACGCTGCGACATCGCTAGCCGATGCTATCGAGGTCAAGCGTGATAGCACCCGCCCCCATCGTACGACCGATATGTGGTGATCGCTGCCGTAGAGAACATTATCGCTACGGCAGCATCACACGCACATACCTGCCTAGCGACATCGCTGTGACCGGCGAACCTCCTCCTTTCTAAGGGGGCGGTTCTTTCAGCGTCACTGCGACGTCACAGCAGCGTCACTGAACCGCCGCCCAATAGAAAAGGAGGGGCAGAGATGAGCGGCCGCAACATGCCGCCCACCTCCTTCCTTCCTTCCTCCTTTTCCAGTGGACGCAGGTAAGGAGATGTTTGTCGTTCTAGCGGCGTCACACATAGTGATTTGTGCTGCCGAAGGAATGACAAACAACATCGTTACTGCAGCAGCAACGATAATTGGGAATAGGGGGTGATGTCACCGATGAGCGATTTTGAACGTTTTTGTGACGATTCAAAATCGCTCATAGGTATCACACACAATGACATCGCTAAAGTGGCCGGATGTGCGTCACAAATTCTGTGACCCCCCAACGAGATCACTTTAGCGATATCGTAACGTGTAAAGCCACCCTTACCCCCTCACATCCACATATTGTGGTCTCCTCACACATTTACCCCCTCTTCCCATATTGTCATCTCCTCACAGATTTACCGATACATACTGTCATCTCCTCACATATTTACCCACTCCCCATATGTTGTTTTCTCCTCACACATTTACCAGATTCCTCCTCAAACTGTCATTTCCTCACACAGTTACCCAATCCCCCCAATAATGTAATCTCACACGTTGATCCATGCCCCAAACTATCATCTCCCCACACATTTACCCACTTTCCCCCAAACTGTCATTGCCTAAATCATTTACCCTTTCCCTCCATATTGTTGTCTCCTCAGACTTTTAACCCCTTATTCTTATACAGATGACTCCTTACACATTTATCTATTCTCTTCCCCATACTGTCATCTTCTCATACATTTTCCCCCTTCTCTCCAAACTGTGGTCTCCTCACACATTTAGCCACTCCCTCCCATATTGTTGTCTCCTCACACATTTACCCCCATACACACACTGTCATCTGCTCACACATTTAATCGCTCCACAAAACTGTTGTCTCCTCACACATTTGCCCACCCATACTGATGTCTCCTCACACATTTACCCATTTCCATCCACCCATACTGTTGTCTTCGCCCACTCCCCTTAATAAAACTCTGGAATTGTTGACTTCATTGGTGTACTTACCTTGAGGCTATGTGCGCACGTGTGCGCTCTGCACCGCACCTAAAAGGTGCGCTTCAGAGCGCAGCTGAAAAGCTCCGTTCTGAAGCGCATGGTGCCGGCAGAGAACGTGTGCTCTGCATGCTGCCTCTCCCTATAGACAGCATGCAAACCGCACGGAAGAAGATACATGTCACTTCTTAGAACGCAGCGATTCGGGCAGCAGCCAAATCGCTGCGTTCTAATATGCCACGTGCACACGGCCCCTGCACAATCTACATAGACTGTGCAGGGGACACAGGACACATGCAGTTACGCTGCGCTGCAGATCGCAGCGTAACTGCATGTAATACGCACACGTGTGCACATAGCCTGACACTGTCTACCTCCTATGCCGCGTAATTAGGATGTCAGCAGTGTGATTAGCTAACCTGATCATTCTGCTGATGCCACCCCGACGCCACACGGCAGTGAGGGCATCAATTGTACTTTTAATTACTGTTCAATTACTGAAATAAATTAACTTTTTGATGATATTCTAATTTATTGAGATGCACCTGTATGTGGGTGCTGTATATACTTCTTTCTATCTTGTGTCCATATTACCTCAGCAATGTTTTTTAGTTCTTTATTTTTCTCTTTCCAGCCAAAAAGATTTTAGTTTTATTTTGAATGGACTTGTGCAGATTATTTGTGACATTAAAATTGGAAAAAAAAAATTGAAATTATTTTTCTTGTTATATTTTTATAAGACAAAGGCCTGGCATTTTAACAAGGGTATGTCGACTTTTTATATCTACTGTAGATCACAGGATATTATTACAGGCTATAAACCCTATACTACATAATAATATCAGCTTATAATGTCAACATACTAACATTTATTTCATTGTCTTGGCCATTCTTTCCGTCTATGACTTCAGAATACATTTTACTGAATGACATGAAAACATGCAGCAAGAACTGGCTCCATCATGCGACATGTAAATATTAATGTCCCTGACTATTCAGCCCTTCTTCGTATTCAATATTCATGAATTCACAGCTAGAAGTGCCTGATTTTAGACGATAAAACTCCAATTTGTAAACCGAAGGTAATATCAATTCAATTTCCCTGTGATTTAGACACATTACTTATTCATTCCTCACATAGGCTACAAACATCGTCTTCATCATTTATTAATATCGGCATTGTCCATGAGCAGAGAATTCATTCGATATTATATGAAGAAAAAAAATTGCAGACGTTTTACACATCTGTGTACGAATATTTCCATATGACATGACTTAATATTCTCTGTTGATAACAGAAAACGCCCTCAATTCTAAAGAAAGTCCTTTTAGGGGGTTAACAATGCAGAATTTTCAATTTCTTAGGGCTTATTCAGACATCCGTGCACATCGGTCCAATAGCAAACTGCAATGCATGGCTTGCCCGCAGCTCTCCTGACCCGAACGGCATAGTCTTATAGAAATAGATGAAGTTGTCATGGTCCGGTCTGGAGATTCGTGGCTAGTCCGAGCCTTCTAGTCTGAGGTCTGACTAATGTGTACGGATGTCTGAATGAGTGTCACACGGAGTTTTACACAAAGCTCGCCAATTGTCATGGAGGTGTAGGGGGGGTTACGGTTAAGCCTACCCCTGCAAAAGTAGCCGGCACACTGATGATCTATGTATAATGTGTAAAATGTAAGTGTAATGTATAATGTGCATATGAATTGTATAAAAAGCCACTAGGTGGCAATGTTGTAGCACGACTGTCCTGGCACCTGGGTGGGCAGAGAGAGAGAAATGGGAGGAGAGTAGGTTATATGAAAGGAAGTGATAGAGGGAAGGAAACAGGAGAGTCCTGGAGGAGATTTGCTGATAAGAACCCCAATTTGTAGATTCTGACCCTAAGGGTCACCTCTGTGGCCGTGACACGCGGGATCCATCTGGATTGTTGAACTGCATCCCTGAGAAGAGTTTTAGTCTGACGGTCGGGGGTCTAATTACCTGGCTCGTGATATTCAACGACTTTCTTGCTACCTGAAGGTCAGTGCGCCCTCTAGGAGGAGGGTACGTCTGGATGGCCTGGGCACAGATGGGAGAGCCCTGTTGGTTGCGGTCCTTCATACGTGTTAGCATCCCCTGTATGTGGGGTGAAGTAACTGAATGGACTTAATGAACCGTTCGGTGCCAGTGTGAAGTATAGTGAAGGTATGAGAGGCCTAGAGATGTCAGACAGAACCCAGGTGTCAGGGATATGGACTGCTGCTAAATTGTGTATGAGAAGAAAGAGTGAAAGGAACCCCTATGGGAAGTGTACCGGTACCGGCAAAGCGCGGACTGAAGTAACCCAGAAGTTAAAGGAAAATAAAGTTTGCATGTTTGAGAGAAGAAACAGTGTTGGGACTTTATTTGCTGTAAGCAAAAAAGCATGTGGCCTGAACGGTTACGGAGTAATCCTGCATGTGGGGCGGCTTTGGGGAGGTGAGGAGTTAATGACAGGCTGTGCTGTGACCTGACGTCCCCTGCACCCACAACTACAACCGCTGCCTGCCCCGTTCCCTCCACCACAGAGGCATCAGATGGTATTCCCATTGTAGATTTTGACATTATTCCCGATGGTTTATCTGGTGTTTCTGATCTACACAGGCAGACTCGGGCGTTGACCAGCTGTGTGCTCAGTCATTCTGCTTATTAGGCTTCTGGGATCACGTGTTATAAGGAAGCCTCTCACATTTGCATCACATCTGATGACGTCTGTGCTCAGTGATGAAATTGACGCCAAGACCGGAGCTGTATATTGTTATAGGGCAACTCTTAATTGTTTTATTATTGGGACTATTTTTGCCATAAGAAGGGCCCTGTCTGAGCAGAACATTGATATTCTATCTCAATGTCTGATTAGGATGGGAGTGTGTGGAATATTTTTATTACATATTGATAGACATTGCACATACTCATTAGCACCTTATTCACTAAGGCACTTTGTTTGAGTGTTTACTTTTACCAATTAGTATTAAAAGTTCCGTTTTAATTTCCTCTACTGTTGCTGCATTCTGCCTAATTATTGAGGATTTGGAGAAATTCCTACCGTAATTGCTACTGTTGCTTTCAACACGGCATATGTGTACACCAGTAGTGATGAGCGAGTGTGGCGCCCCTGAGGCTTCAGTCGCCACAGAGGTGCTGCACCTCATCCAGAGGTGTGATATTCCATCTTGTGTAAGGAAGAGGTCAACACCGATTCACACAACGCACGACACCCAGGCCCAGAAACACCTCATCAGACATGGCAGAGGGCTTGATTATACCCGAAGCCAGGCTGGGGGGTGGACTCGTAGGAGTGGGAACACAATAGTAGAATTGGGAACACAGTGTGACGTGTGGAGTTAGTTACAGTTGGAGTCTGAGGAGCAGTGGAGGAGTGAAGACCCGAGACCTGGAGCTGGTACCGCTCGGCCCGGGCACACAGAGAAGGGGACCTAGAGACCACCGGACCTAACCTCTCGTGGACTTGTTCCACATATAATCTAGTGGTGGAAGGACTTGGCTGCAACATGGGGACTGGTCCCTAGGCTAGGGGTGTATAACCTATGGGCTTTGCTAGCACAACCAGCGGCTGAGGTGACTGCATGCACCGAATCTACCACCACCACAAAGTAACTGGAAGCTGACCCTCAAGGACCAAAGGGATAGAGCTTCACGCCACCCCACAGTGTTCATGGGCACTGATACAGGGTTCAGTGAGCGAAGGCGCAATGCAGTAGGTAGAAGCAAGCGCAGGAGTCAACCAGGAAAGGGTACACTTTAGAAAGCTGCACCGGACTCTCGAACTACCGGGGTCGGCTGGAGCCCATCACGGTGAATCCCGACACTCCAAAGTTGGTTATTGGTGTGTGTCTGTAACCGGCTACAGTGAGTAAAATCCTTGAGACTAAACCCCTGTGTCACTCTGTTATTCACCTGCCCGCTATCATAGACAACTAATACCACCACCATCCACCCTGGTGCCCAGCTCTACCTGTGGATTACTTAGATGCTAGGCGGGACCCGTCATACATTTCTGGAGTAAGTTACGCCCCTTTAGTGGTGTAACATGATAAATTTGATGGGACTGTTGCGCAAAAGTAGTGCGACATATTGAGATGTTTAGGCCAGATTTCTCGTATAAGCATCACAATGAATTGGCCTCCTATGGTTTTCTTCAGAGGCATAATTTTTTTTTCTTGTCTCCCAGTAGAAAATCTATAACCTTGCTGCCTCCTGTGCAATTTTTGTTTCTGGTGTCTTTTTATGTGGCAGTCAGTCACTGTGGCTGGGGGGGTGACGGCTATCTCTGCACTTCCTATAGCTAAACCCAATGCCCGGGAAAGTGATGGCTATCTCCGCACTTCCTACAGCTATGCCTAATGCCTGGGAGGGTGACTGCTATCTCTGTACTTTCTATAGCTATGCCCAATGCCCGGGGGAGTAACGGCTATCTCTGCACTTCGTATAGTTATGCCCAGTGCCTGGGGGGTGACGGCTATCTCTGCACGTCGTTTAGCTATGCTCAATGGCTGGGGGGTGACGGCTATCTCTGCACTTTGTATAGCTATGTCCAATGCCTGGTGGGGTGACTGTGTCGCAGGCGGAGGAGGGGACGCTGCGCTCTCCCACTGCTCGGGTCCGGCCGCTGCTGCTCGGTGGTGGCTCGAGCAGTGGACCGGATCCCGGGGACTCGAGCGGTGCTACTCACCCGTGAGTGAAAAGGGTGGGGATTTGATTGGATGGTGGGGATTGGATATTGTCCGTGACGCCACCCACGGTTGTGGTGATATTGGTGACACCACTGCTGCTCTAGACAGGGATCCCGGGAGCGGTGACAGGGAGCAGCTTTTATATTAGTTCTCCCCTACGTGGGTAGAGGGTTTGGTTGTCCCGGGGCCCGGTGATGGGGTAGGGATGGATGGCAGGCGGGTTACGGGGCCTGGTGAGGTGCAGGGTCGTGGGGGCAGCGCTGTGCCGCACGGCACGGTGGTACTCACTCAGCCAATGATGAGGACACAGTTCTCGGTAAAACACACGGCTGGATGGACGGGTCCCACAGACGGCTGCGGTGTTGTTTCTCCCGGCAGGTTGATGGTGACTGCCTTTCCCTGCACCTATGTACTGTAAACGGTTCCAATGGGTTCCCACCGGTAACCCGCTCCCCAGCTTGAATATGGGCTGGAGGAGCCCCTTTTGCCCGCAGGCTCTGGCCCTGGGAACGGTAGCCTTGGCGGTGGCTGTGTTTCCCTCTCACGGTTGGACTGTTGCCTTCTGTCGGGACTTGGCTGCTGGGAAACCCAGGAGGTTCCCTTTGCTGACGGATTTGGCAAATTCACGGCGACTCCTAGCCTTGCCGGGGTCCGTAAGCCCCTGCCAGATGGTGCTGACTTCTCTTTGTGTACCAGTCCGGTACCGCCGGGCCACCGCCCGTCCACGGTCCTTACGGTAGACTCCGATAGGCCACTCCTGCAGACGGTCACCACCGTCTGCCAACCTTGCTGTACCGCCCGGGCCACACACCCGGACGCTGTCAGATAGTTGCTCCACTACTACTTTCCTCCTTCCACTTGTACTTCCAAAACTAATCTGCCCACTTTTCCCGCCTCCAGGACTGTGAACTCCTCGGTGGGCGGGGCCAACCGCCTGGCCCACCCCCCTGGTGTGAACATCAGCCCCTGGAGGAAGGCAACAAGGGTTTGTGTCTGACTTCGGTGTGCCTGACCGGGAGTGTGGGGTGTGTTTGTGTTGTTCTCTGTGGCCCCTGGCTTGTTCAGGGTGCCACATTCCCCCTTAGTAAAATGCAGACCGTCCGCGGGCTGCCCGTCCATCACCGGTTTTATTTTTACAACTGGAAAAGATAACGGTAAAACAGGTTACATTTAAAATAACATCTTCCCACATCGGGAGGTACTCTTACTTTAACGTTGCAAACGGTTACGGCTTCCGCTCTCTCCCACCCAAGTAACCTGGCCCTGATGCTGCCCCTAAGCAAACAGGCAGCACCCCTTGACCCCAGTCCAGCACAAGTTGCCCGAGTGTGTTCTGTCCTATTCAGGGGACCCACGTCCATGGGGAACCCCTGAAACCCCCCAGAGGATCGCCCCCGGTTCCGGTGGTGGCTGGGCCCCAGCCTGCTCCACTGCGGGCCCTTCCTCCAATCTGCCTCTCCGGAGGCGGTAACGGTATAGCCATAAAACATAATTATTTACATGCCACAAGTTTGTGGTTGCCCTGCTAGTTCTCGGGCCTTTTCATAAGGAGTCCCTTATGCAACACTTAGAAGCAGTCCCCACGGGGACAATGGTGCCGGCAATGACCGGTTCTAATCAAGCTGACAATCAGGTGAATCTTCGGTAATCATTTGAAGAAACTTTAAACAGCACTCTGGTGGTCCCAACGGGGGACAACTGCAACGGTACTCCGCTCCCATCACTCGGATTCTTCGGCGTCGGCCTCATCCTCCGCCACCAGCATATCAAACATGCAGTGACAGGCCTGCTGTGACAAGGGTGCCCGGTATCCGTTTTCACCATTGCACGGGGTGTAATAAACCACTGATTCTCCCACGTAGCGGAGACGCTCACTTGCCGCCTCACTTCCAGGGGTGGGCTCAGCACCGGAGCTGGAGTCACTGGAGTCACTATCACTTGTCTCTGCGTCAGGCGGGTTGCCGCCAGCTGCCGCAGCCTCCTGGCTTCCAGTATCCAGCACCTCAGATTCTTCTGCGGTAGTGTGGGGCAGAAGGTCAGGTGGGTTCACACTGAGGCGCCCCATAAGTAATGGTAAGGGCGAAGCGTGGGTCGAGACTGGGCCGGGCCCCTCAGCCGCAGTGGCCGGTCCTGGTAGGACATAGGGACGTGGGTCATCTGTCGGCTCCATCACATCTGTTCCCATCCCGTACATCGGAGCAGTCGCAATCAGCATCTCCACCTCATTTGTCCACTGCTCCATCATAAGGCATATCTGGTTCTGTTGGCGTTGGTTGAACTCTATTATTCTGGCCCTCATCCACTCCACGGTCCCGGACTCGGGCACAGCGCCTGGTGCCATCCTGGCCGGGGCCTCCGATACATCTTCGTTAAGGGGCCGCGGTCTCGGCGGCTCCCACAGGAGCGGCTCAGGGCAGCCCTGCGTGTCTGCAGCCGGTTGGTCCACCGGGGCGGATTGGCAGGGTGTCGCTACCGGTTGAACGGGTAGCGGGCCTAGTGGCGGAGCGGCAGTAGCTAACGCGGGTAGCGGGGGAGAAGGCAGGGTGAGCGGGTGCAGGCCGGGCCCCTCAGCCGCAGTGGCCGATCCCTCGGGAATACAGGGGCGTGGGTCTCTTACCCGTTCCTCCAAATCCTCCTCCACCTCACTTCTCCGCATAGCAGCCACCACATCCGCCATGTCGGTCTCCCACTCCTCCAGGAGGAGCTGCATGTGGGTCTGCAGACGGTCACTCAGCGGAGCGGTCCGGTCCCTCAGCCACGCCGCCGTGCCGGGCGCGGGTGCTTCCTCATTGGGAGTTGGACTATGCATCTCGGCAGTAAAGCTTTCCAGGAACCCGGTATCGCTGCAGAGTCCTGGCGTCCCTGCCTCTACAGCCGCGGCTACATGCGGCCAGACGCCATCAGTCCCCCTTAGTCTCTTTCCGGCTCCTCCTCTACAGGGGTGGAGTTTTGGCCTTCGCGCCTCCACTACTCGAGGAGACGCTCGAAAGGAAATTCTTCGCGCCCAAGATGGCGGCTTCACAAATTTTTCGGCCGGACACCTCCGGCGGTTACACAAGGCGCACTTCCACCAGTTGGTAGAACGGTAGGATCCTGTTCGTGACGCCAAGTTGTCACGGGCGGAGGAGGGGACGCTGCGCTCTCCCACTGCTCGGGTCCGGCCGCTGCTGCGGCTGCTGCTGCTCGGTGGTGGCTTGAGCGGTGGACCGGATCCCGGGGACTCGAGCGGCGCTCCTCACCCGTGAGTGAAAAGGGTGGGGATTTGATTGGATGGTGGGGATTGGATAATGTCCGTGACGCCACCCACGGTTGTGGTGATATTGGTGACACCACCGCTGCTCTAGACGGGGATCCTGGGAGCGGTGACAGGGAGCAGCTTTGATGTTAGTTCTCCCCTCCGTGGGTATTGGGTTTGGTTGTCCCGGGGCCCGGTGATGGGGTAGGGATGGATGGCAGGCGGGTTACGGGGCCTGGTGAGGTGCAGGGTCGCGGGGGCAGCGCTGTGCCGCACGGCACGGTGGTACTCACTCAGCCAATGATGAGGACACAGTTCTCGGTAAAACACACGGCTGGATGGATGGGTCCCACAGATGGCTGCGGTGTTGTTTCTCCCGGCAGGTTGATGGTGACTGCCTTTCCCTGCACCTATGTACTGTAAACGGTTCCAATGGGTTCCCACCGGTAACCCGCTCCCCAGCTTGAATATGGGCTGGAGGAGCCCCTTTTGCCCGCAGGCTCTGGCCCTGGGAACGGTAGCCTTGGCGGTGGCTGTGTTTCCCTCTCACGGTTGGACTGTTGCCTTCTGTCGGGACTTGGCTGCTGGGAAACCCAGGAGGTTCCCTTCGCTGACGGATTTGGCAAATTCACGGCGACTCCTAGCCTTGCCGGGGTCCGTAAGCCCCTGCCAGATGGTGCTGACTTCTCTTTGTGTATCGGTCCGGTACCGCCGGGCCACCGCCCGTCCACGGTCCTTACGGTAGACTCCGATAGACCACTCCTGCAGACGGTCACCACCGTCTGCCAACCTTGCTGTACCGCCCGGGCCACACACCCGGACGCTGTCAGATAGTTGCTCCACTACTACTTTCCTCCTTCCACTTGTACTTCCAAAACTAATCTGCCCACTTTTCCCGCCTCCAGGACTGTGAACACCTCGGTGGGCGGGGCCAACCGCCTGGCCCACCCCCCTGGTGTGAACATCAGCCCCTGGAGGAAGGCAACAAGGGTTTGTGTCTGACTTCGGTGTGCCTGACTGGGAGTGTGGGGTGTGTTTGTGTTGTTCTCTGTGGCCCCTGGCTTGTCCAGGGCGCCACAACTGCTATCTCTGTACTTTGTATTGTTATGTCCAGTGCCTGGGGGAGGGGGGTGATGGCTATCTCTGCACGTCGTATAGCTATGTCCAATGCCTGGGGGGGTGACTGTAATCCGAGTACTTCCTATAGCTATGCTTAATGCCTGGGGGGTGACGGCTATCTTCTGTGCACTTCCTATAGCTATGCTCAATGCCTGGGGGGGGTGACGGCTATCTTCTGTGCACTTCCTATAGCTATGCTCAATGCCTGTGGGAGTGACGGCTATCTGTGCACTTCGTATAGCTATGCCCAGTGCCCGGGGGAGTGACGGCTATCTTGGCACTTCATATTGCTATGCCCAATGCGTGGGGGGTGACGGCTATCTCTGCACTTCGAATAGCTACGTCCAGTGCCTGGGGGGGTGACTGCTATCTCTGCACTTTGTATAGCTATGCACAATGCCCGGAGGAGTGGAGAGAGATGGCTATTTGTACACTTCATATAGCTATGCAACATGCCTGGAGGAGGACTGCTATCTCTGCACTTCGTATAGCTATGCCCAATTTTTCGGGGAGCACTGCTGTCTCTGCACTTTGTGTAGCTATGCCTAATGCCTGGGGGGTGGGGGGGGAGAGGGGCACGGCCATCTCTACATTTCGTATAGCTATGCACAATGCCAGGGTTGACATCCATTCCTGCACTTCCTATAGCTATGCCCAATGGCCACGCAGATGTTCTGGTATATATATGACATGGGCGAAAAAAAACCCGATGTGAACAAAGATCCCAAAAAATTGGGTAGACTTATGTTTTAACCGAATATTTTTTCGGACTTTTTTTCCCATACTGGAAATTTTATGATTACGACTATGACATAAGACTTCACAGAGGTCTCCTCTTCCCTAAAATGATTTGCACCTACTTTTTTGCACTCCGCAGGGCGGCTCGCTCCATTTCTGATGAATCATTTTCTGTGATTGCCCCGTTGTATTGAGGGCGATTACCATTTTTTTAAAACATTTTAGGAGATTTATTGTAATCCTCAATCAGGCATCTTTTGTGTTATAAATGTAATCAATGTCATTCTTTTTTTCATCCTTTTTCAGCCGGCGCCTCTAGAGTAACGCAATTATCTGGTGACCTGCATTTGTGACATTCGTTTATTAGTCACATTAATGCTAGCGGTTTTATATTAATGATTTGTATGTCTCTGTATTCGGACCATTATTTGCATTTTACATTTTTGGAAAACAAATAAATTAACAAATTAGGCTTCCAATGTTATATGTCTGGGGTTGGATAAACACTTATAAGACTCCATTTAGCCCCCACATTAGTGATTCTGTTGGGGTTTTCTCTGAATTCTAGGGGGAAAAAACGGAGATTGACGAAGTTCAACTTTAGTCGCCTTGTTCGTCTTTTTGGATTGTCACAAATTCAATTCTATTGTTCCCATCTGACACCATAGAAAATTTGCATACCTTTAATTCATTTTGTCTCACTGTACTCAATGACTCCATTGAGTTCTATGTCAATCCCATTTTTGGGGATTTAAAAAGAAACCCCAACAGAGTTAAGGGTTAAATGCAATGAGAATAGTCCCTTAAAGTGTACTTCTTTAATATGAAAACTCTAATATAGACTGGTCTGTCTGGCTTCAGTGTAAGAGATTTTTTTTTTATGTACATATGAGTCCTATATATCCAGGAGCTGTCCAAATTCTCATGCTCTTTAACTTGCCATCAACTATTTTTGAATGGCTGGTTTGTCTTTTATCTGCATTCTGCCAACATCATACGTTCTGGAACTTCATTTATCTATTTTTTCAGAATGCTTTGCTCCTCCTATTATCCAATTTCTTGCTTACCCTAAACAAAAAAACAAGCTTCTGTTTCCTGTCTATATGTAGGTGACAGGAGAGCAGGAACAGAGAGATAAGATAAATACCGTGTTTTCCAAAAATAAGCCCTATCAGGAATCTTCTGTTTTTCGGAGTAAAGGCCGCTTTACACGCTGCGACATTGCTAGCATTTGCTGACGATATCGAGCGCGTACGGCTGATATGTGGTGATCGCTGCCGTAGCGTACATTATCGCTACGGCAGCGTCACACGCACATACCTGCTCTGCGACGTCGCTGTGACCGACGAACCGCCTCTGTACCGCCCCGCGCTCGGCCACAGCCGAGCTGCTCGGATCCGGGCTCGTTTGGTGGGTGGCTCGAGCGCCTCCAGACCCGGGGGTCACGTCGCTCTGAAGGGAGGCTGGCGCTACGTGTAGGAATTTCGGTGGGGAAGGTTCACGACCGAGGTCGTGGCGTTAAGGGATGTAAGTTCGAGATGCAACCCACGGGTTGTGATGAATGTGGACACCACCGCTGCCGTTAACTAGACTCCCGGGGACGGTGTTATGCAGCCTGGTGTTGACCCCTCCGTGGGCAGGGAGTGATGGTCACGGGGCCTGGTGGTTGTGAGGTGCGGGCGGGATGGTGCGGTGCGTTGCGTGGCCCAAGCGCACTGTTGTACTTACTATGACAGATACACCGGAGTCTCTGGTAAACCAAAAAGGATGGTGGTTGGTGCCAGCAGCCGGCTGCGCTTTGTCCCTTACTCAGGTTGGTGTTTCCCGCCTTTCTCCTGCACCTCTGTGATGGAACTTGACTGCCTATGCTTCAGCAGCGGTAGTCCGCTCCCCGGCTTTCTGTGTCGGGGAACCCGTTTGCCTGCAGGCGCTGGCTCGTGGGATCTCTCTGCCTGTGCGGTGGCTTTCTATCCCCCTCGGTGGGCTGTTGCCATCTTTCGGGTCTTGGAAAGGACCTAAGGTCCAGACCTCAATCAGTGAATTCGACATGGTCCAGTGGCTTCTGGACCTCGTTCTGGGTCTGAGTACCCCTCCTGGTGCTCCGGTTTCCAGTTGGTTCCCCGGTTCGGTACCGCCAGGCCACTATCCTGTCCCGGTCCCTTACGGTTCCACCAGCCGTCTTCCCGGCTCCTGCAGGCGGCAACCACCGTCTGCCTCCTGGTCACAGGCTATCTGGGCTATGACCCAGACCCCCAACAGACGCTTACACACTGTTACTGCTCTTTCACCTCCACAACTCGACTCTTTGTGTTTTTCCTGCCTCAGGCTCTCCGAACTCCTCGGAGGGCGTGGCCAACCGACTGGCTCTGCCCCCTGGTGTGAACATCAAGACCTAAGAGGGGTGACTCAGAGTTTTTAGGTTAGCTGTTTACACCTTTTTAGGGGCTGGTGTTTGGGCAGGGGGTCTACCTGTGACTACCTGGCTAGTCCAGGGCGTCACACCTCCTTTCTAAGGGGGCGGTTCGTTCAGCATCACAGCAGCGTCACTGAACCACCACCCAATAGAAGCGGAGGGGCGGAGATGAGCGGGACGTAACATCCCGCCCACCTCCTTCCTTCTGCATTGCCGGTGGACGCAGGTAAGGAGATGTTCGTCTTTCCTGCAGCGTCACACATAGCGATGTGTGCTGCCACAGGAACGACTAACAACATCGTACTTGTAGCAGCAACGATAATTGAGAATAGGAGGGCATGTCACCGATTAGCAATTTTCAACGTTTTTGCGACGATTCAAAATCGCTCATAGGTGTCACACGCAACAACATCGCTAACGCGGCCGGATGTGCATCACAAATTCTGTGACCCCAACGACATCTAAAGCGATGTCGTAGCGTGTAAAGCGGCCTTTAGGCTTAAATATAAGCCCTACCAAGAAAATAAGACCTATTTGCTGTTTAATAATGAAGTATCCATGCAGCTAAAAAGTTACCGAATACTGCAGGGCATTTAATTATAGAAAGAAAACACCCCCAAAAGAGAGAAGACAGACCCCACAATCATACTCACACACCCAGGACAGAATGCTGTAGAACAAAACACACACACACACACACACACACACACACACACACACACACAGTTATCTCCTGCTGTACCAGGGACCTGGAATGCAGTGGAGTGTGAGGACCTGTGATTGAATGCATTGTAGACCTGCGGTGGAATGCACACACATATACAACTGGTGATTCCATAGTGCTCCGGGGACCAGGGATGCAGATGAACAGGAGGACCTGTGGTGGAATGTATGGAGGACCTGTGGTGGAATGTATCGAGGACCTGTTGTGGAATGTATCGAGGACCTGCGGTGGAATGCTCACACACTTGGTAATACCAAACTGCTCCGAGGACCACGGACATAGTGGAACATGACGACCTGCGATGGAATGCAACGAGGACCTGTAATGGAATGCACACACACATACAGCTGGTGATACAATACTGCTCCGCGGACCAGGGACGCAGTGGAAGGTTAGGACCTGCAGTGGAATGCATCAAGGACCTGCGTTGGAATGCTCACACACCCGGTAATACCATACTGCTCTGAGAACCAGGGACGCAGTGAAACATGAGGAATGTATGGGGGACCTCCTTTGGAACGCATCAATGCTTTCCCCCTCAGGTCCCTCTTACATTCCACTGCAGATCCTCGCGTTCCACAGTGCTGCCAGATGGAAGCAGTACCACTGGATGTTTCTGTGTGTATGTGTAGAGCCCCATGGGGCGGGTGGTTAACCTACTCGTTGCCAAGCAGTCGCGGGTCGGGTCAGGTCAGGTTAGGCGATGTCACGGGTGGCCTTGCCCGGTTCCGTTGCCCCGAGGTGTACAGTGAATGGTGGGGGAAGCGGGGTATTTGGGAAAGTTTGTCGTGACGCCACCTGTGGTATGCAACCAGGGAGTAGCCGCCGCTGCAGAATGCCTAGCTGGGGCAGGTGTTATGGCAGCCGGGATGGTGTCGCTCCCCACAGGCGGAGTGAGCCTCGGGTGGATGACGGTTGGAGGTAATGGCGGTTGGTGCTGAAGTGTCGCGGGCGGAGGAGGGGACGCCGCGCTCTCCCACTGCTCGGGTCCGGCTGGCACTGCGGCCTGCTGCTGCTGCTCGGTGACTCGAGCGGCGTCCCTTGCCCGTGAGTGAAAAGGGGAATTGGTGTTTTGGGATAGTTTATTGTCCGTGACGCCACCCACGGCTGTGGTGATTGAGTGGACACCACCGCTGCTCTGTTTGGGGAGCCCGGGAGTGATGGTACGGAGCAGCCAGTTGTTGATTTGCCCCTCCATGGGTAGGGATCTTGGTGCTCCCGGGGCCCGGTGATGGGATTGGGATGGTGGACAGGCGGGGATGGGGCCTGTTGAGGTGCAGGCCCGCAGGAGGTACTCACTCAGCCAGTAAACACGACACAGTTCTCGGTAAACAAACGGCTGGTTGGACGGGTCCCTCGGACGGTTCACGGTGCTGATGTTCCCTGCAGTTAGCGGTGACGGTCTCTTCCCTGCACCCAAGAAAGTCTCTTTGGTAGCGATGGGTCCCCACCGGTTACCCACTCCTCGGCTTCAAGCTGGGCCGAAGGAGCCCTACTTTGCCCGCAGGCGCTGGCCCTGGGAAACTGGTGCCCTGGCGGTGGCGGTGTCTCCCCTTCACGGTCGGGCTGTTGCCTTCAATCGGGACTTGGTTGTTAGGAGACGGACGTCCCCTTCACTGACGGATTTGGCAAATTATGGCGACTCCTAGCCTTGCCGGGATCCGAAAGGCCCCTGCCCTGGTGCTGACTGTTCTTCGTATACTGCTCCGGTACCGCCGGGTCACCACCCGTCCGCGGTCCTTCCAGCAACCTCCGAGCAGTCCCCCTGCAGACTATCACCGCCGTCTGCTGACCTTGCTGTCACTGTCCGGGGCACACACCCGGACTAACTTCAGGCTTTTCAAACTGTCACTTTCTACTCCTTTGCTCCTCTACCACTTCCTTCTACTTCCTCCTCCTAAACTGCACTCACTGGTTCTTCCCGCCTCCAGGGCTGTGAACTCCTCGGTGGGCGGAGCCAACCGCCTGGCCCACCCCCTGGTGTGGACATCAGCCCCTGGAGGAAGACAACAAGGATTTTGGGTTAGCTTGGATGTACCTGCAGGGAATGTGGGGTGCATGTGATGTTGTGACCTGTGACCCCTGGCTTGCCCAGGGCGTCACATTCCCCCTTAGCAAAACACAGACCGTCCTCGGGCTGCCCGGTTTTATTTTCCTTTTGTTTTCTGTAAAATGGGGAAAACGGTAACATATTTACAAATTATGACATCATCCCACATTGGGAGGTTCAGTTCTTAAACGTTGCAAACAGTGTACGGTTACGGTTTCCGCTCTCTCCCACCCAAGCAACCTGGCCCTGATGCTGCCCCTAAAGCCCAGGCAGCACCCCTTGACCCCAGTCCAGCACAAGTTACCCGAGCGGGATCTGTCCTTCCCCTCCAGAGGGTAGCCACCGGTTCCTGTGGTGGCTGGGCCCCAGCCTGCTCTGCTGTGGGCCCTCCCTCCAACCTGCCTCTCCGTAGGCGGTAATTGCAGAAATGGTAACGGTAACACAACTTATTTACAAGCCACTAGCGTCTGTGGTTGCCCTGCAAGTTCACGGGCTTGTCCATAGTTTCTATGCAAATTTTTCAAACGGTCCCCACGGGGACAACGGTGTCGGCAACGGCCGGTTTCAATCACAGTAGAATCACATGACTTTTCGGTTCCATTTCACTTATCATCATTTTCAACTTTTAAACAAACACACTGGTAACACACCTGTTTTCTTCGGTCCCAACGGGGACTGTCCAGCGGCACTCCGCTGCCTTTTGCGGCTCAACAGTCCATTCTCACTCATGGGGCTCTAGTGCCACCTTCACATGGTGCACCGCTCTGGACCCCAATGGTAGCTCGCTGCAGGCGATCTTCTTCCATATACATGCGGGCATGCACATCCGCTCTACACCCCTCTTGGGCATCGATCTCCCTGCGCAGCTGCTGTTGCCGCCGCTCCCAGCCGGGAGCACTTTCTGTTTGCTCCGGTTCAGCGTGTGCGGGGGACGGACCCAGCCAGAGTCCCTCCGTGTCGGCTATGACCGGCACCTTCAGTAATGAGGGACCCCGCTGTGACGTGGCCTGCTCTGCCGCTTGGCAGCTACATCCCCCCCGTGCCTCAGCCGAGGCCCGGTGCCTGGGAGCGGTCAACGTGACTTGCGGTGTTGGCGTTTGATCGAGGATCGCCTCCGCTGCGGCCGGGCGGACTGCCGGGGCCGTCATCATCTCCGTCACGGCTGGGATGGAAGCCGGGACGGGTGCCAGGGCGGTGGTAAAGGTAAGGCCCGGGGGCCGCAGGTCTGGGCCCTCTCCCACAGATGCTGCGGGCTCCGCTACCGGTGGCAGGGGTAACGGGTCGGTCGGGGCGTTGGCCGCAGGCATAGGCAGTGAGGGAGGTAGCGTGGTGGACGGCAGCAGGCCGGGCCCCTCAGCCGTATCGACCGATCCCTCGGAGACATAGGGGCGTGGGTCGCTTACCCGCTCCTCTGAGACCACCTCCACTTCGGATGCCCAAACGGTTGCGGCCAGGCCCTTCATCTCCGACGTCCACTTCGCCAGCATGAAGTGGACTTGGGCCTGGAGCTCCTGGCACATCTTGCTTCTGGATCCAGGAACGTGTTTCAGCAGAGTCCTGGCGTCCCTGCACGCTACAGCACTAGTTACATGCGGCTGCGACCACCGCTCCTCCAGCGGCTCCGTCGGGCGCAGACATCTTGCTTCCGTCCCCCTTAGCCTCTTTCCGGCCCCTCCTCTATCGGGGCGGGGTTTTGGCCTTCGCGCCTCTGCTACTCGAGAAGACGCTCGAGCGGGAACTTTTCGCGCCAAAGATGGTGACTTCTGAAATTTTCCGGCCGGATACCTCCGGCGGTCACAAGGCGCACCTCTACCCAAAGGCAGAGCGGTAAGATCCTGTTCGTGACGCCAAGTTGTCGCGGGCGGAGGAGGGGACGCCGCCCTCTCCCACTGCTCGGGTCCGGCTGGCACTGCGGCCTGCTGCTGCTGCTCGGGGACTCGAGCGGCGCTCCTCGCCCGTGAGTGAAAAGGGGAATTGGTGTTTTGGGATAGTTTATTGTCCGTGACGCCACCCACGGCTGTGGTGATTGAGTGGACACCACCGCTGCTCTGTTTGGGGAGCCCGGGAGTGATGGTACGGAGCAGCCAGTTGTTGATTTGCCCCTCCGTGGGTAGGGGTCTTGGTACTCCCGGGGCCCGGTGATGGGATTGGGATGGTGGACAGGCGAGGATGGGGCCTGTTGAGGTGCAGGGGCGCAGGGGCAGCGCTGTGCCGCACGGCACGGAGGTACTCACTCAGCCAGTAAACACGACACAGTTCTCGGTAAACAAACGGCTGGTTGGACGGGTCCCTCGGACGGTTCACGGTGCTGATGTTCCCTGCAGTTAGCTGTGACGGGCTCTTCCCTGCACCTAAGAAAGTCTCTTTGGTAGCGATGGGTCCCCACCGGTTACCCACTCCTCGGCTTCAAGCTGGGCCGAAGGAGCCCTACTTTGCCCGCAGGCGCTGGCCCTGGGAAACTGGCGCCCTGGCGGTGGCGGTGTCTCCCCTTCACGGTCGGGCTGTTGCCTTCAATCGGGACTTGGTTGTTAGGAGATGGACGTCCCCTTCACTGACGGATTTGGCAAATTATGGCGACTCCTAGCCTTGCCGGGATCCGAAAGGCCCCTGCCCTGGTGCTGACTGTTCTTCGTATACTGCTCCGGTACCGCCGGGTCACCACCCGTCCGCGGTCCTTCCAGCAACCTCCGAGCAGTCCCCCTGCAGACTATCACCGCAGTCTGCTGACCTTGCTGTCACTGTCCGGGGCACACACCCGGACCAACTTCAGGCTTTTCAAACTGTCACTTTCTACTCCTTTGCTCCTCTACCACTTCCTTCTACTTCCTCCTCCTAAACTGCACTCACTGGTTCTTCCCGCCTCCAGGGCTGTGAACTCCTCGGTGGGTGGAGCCAACCGCCTGGCCCACCCCCTGGTGTGGACATCAGCCCCTGGAGGAAGGCAACAAGGATTTTGGGTTAGCTTGGATGTACCTGCAGGGAATGTGGGGTGCATGTGATGTTGTGACCTGTGACCCCTGGCTTGCCCAGGGCGTCACAGAAGCACTGGGCGGCGACACCTGTAAGGACAAGCCAACACATTCTCTGTGGGTTCAAGGTGTAGTTTACTCACAGCTTCAGTCGCCAGCCCAGTAGCACTGGTCACTGCCGTAATGGGCTCTGGTCGATCCCGGATCCACAGGAGGTCAGACCCGGTGCGGTAGTCCGTGGACCCTTCCTCACTGCACTTTTTAGTGTGGGTCCCTGTGGCTTGAAGCACTTAAGAGTCCCTTTCGTACTAGGTAGAGTACTGTTCCCTATGCCAGTATCGTGGATCCCCTTGAGTCTGACTGTGATCGAGGCCTGGGAGTCCTTGATGCCCCTTGGTTTTGGAATCTTGTGTGGTCGGAGAACCTTAGAACTTCTCCGTCCGGCAGAATCTGGTGATGCAACATGGAATTGCACCACCCTAGGGTGCTGCACCCTGAATTGCGCTGGTCCCGGGGGAACTGTCTCGGTATTCTCCACAGCGACCTTTAACACTAGAACTACTGGACTCGTGACACCTATATAGAAATACATAGTGCAAAGTAGTCAAAATGACTACCTCAGTAGTTCTAGTGTTAAACTCCTATGTCCCACAGGAGCTACTGGGAAAGACGTCCGCTCACTGCCACTCCTGCTGGAGAACTCTGTAGTTTACTGCGTATGACTTCTAACTCCCCCTGGTGGCTGCATCTCCCCCACCCATGTCCTAAGCTAGTGGATTGGGGCCCCAGTTGTGAGGCATCCTGTAAATGCCACACTGTAGGCGACTCCTTTGGTACCCGACCCTAGCCCAGTCCCCAGTGGGGAAAAGGGCAACCATGTGTGTGTGTGTGTGTGTGGTTGTGTATGGTGAAACCGACACGGACCTTCCCTGGATCCATGATCATCACTACACCCTTAAGTGGAGTACAGTACCCTGTGGCGACCAGAGTCTCAGGGGCGCCACATATGTGTGTGTATATGATGTTCCTGCAATCTGATGTGTGTGTGTGTGAGTGCCGGCTAGAAGTAGTGGGGGACTGCTGTGGAGCACACAAGAACCTGTTGGGAGCGCCTTCTGAGGACCTGGAAATGACGCAGATGTCTGAGGTCTGGTAAATATAATTCTCCTGGGGTGTATCTGCCTTTTTAGAGGGGGAAAACGAAGCCCTACCCTGAAAATAAGTCTAGCGTATTTTGAGTACCAAAAAATATAAGGCAGTGTCTTATTTTTGGGGAAACACGGTATCTAATATTCTGTAATTAGCCTCAGCATTTCTGCAGCTACAGATTGATTGATTTATACTTGACAACAGGCAGTGGACAGTAGTTTAGACAGAAGAGAGACGCCTAGTGGCCCGGGGGCTTCAAGTTATGACCAGACAGGAGATGATTATAGAAAGAAAGAAGTATTTTACACTTAGAGATCTTCTGGGTTATTTTATTGTGTTTTTATTACTTTTTTTTTTAGAATTACCTTCAAACAGAAATCCTCTGACCACAGAATGGTGCTGACAATTCTCAGTGTTTTTTCTCATTCACAGACAACTAGGGATGATCGAATACTTCGATTATTCGGCTTCATGAATATTTGCCGAATAGGTTGCCTCTATTCGATTATTCGTGAATATTCGAAGCGCAATGTAAGTCTATGGGAAACCCGAATAACTACTATTCGGTCTTCCCATAGACTTACATTGCGCATCGAATAATCGAATAGTGGCGAGGTATTCGGAAAATATACACAAAGCGAATATTTGAGGTATTCGATCATCCCTACAGACAACCCTTTGTTGGACGCCGGCGCTGCTCATAGCCGATAAAGATGAATTTAGAGAAGAAGCCTCGGGTCTCCTGATAGCTGATACTGTTGTGATGAGTGATGCTTTATTTTGCTGTTATAATGACGTTCATTCAGGGCCAGTTTTCTTCCAGTGAAGGGTTAATTCAGTTCAGCCGCTCACAATTTGGGAAAGTTTTTAAAACATTATTTTTATAGAACGCATGGACATGACTGCAAGAGGGTCAGGAATAATTAGAAAAGTTAGAATTAATGGACAGATAACATGGCTTCCTTTGGCAGTATAGATCTCATACATTCTATGTACACCTCGTCTATCTAATGCGTGTAGAACAGTATAAAGGAAACAAACTCTACTGGCGCCACCCAGTGTTCATATGAGTTATAGCATTTTGTCCTACGTGTTCATGTGCTGCTTCATATTATATGTATTAGTGAGTGTAAATAATAATAAAGTAGTGGCAATTTATTTATTTATTTGACAAAAAATCAACAATTAATATGTTTAATGTTCCTTATAGTGTGGTATTGACTGGATTTTTTGCACATTATGATTGGCTGTGTGGTGTTTTACCAGTCTTTGACTATAGGTGGCGATGCGCCAAGAGGTCACATGCTTTAAGTGATACAAGGGAGTGAGACTTAAAGAGGACCCACCACCAGGATTTTCCTATATAAACTAAAGCCAGTGCTATACTGGCACTATCATGCTGATTCTTTACATACCTTTAGTTGCGAGATCGGATGTATACTTTCTGAAATATAGGCAAGCAAAGTTACAGAAATGTACAGCTTTTTGATTGATAGCCTAGCATCTACAGAGGCCAGGAAGCAGATAGGGGCAGGAATAGATAGCATGACCCGACCCACATATTAGATATTCGGCAGCTGCAGCCAATCAAAAAGTTCTACATTTCTGTTGCACCAATATCATCACTCCATATTGTACCTGGACTAAGGACTTTCAGGATCGTGTGGATCTTCGTAGGCGTTAGGGATCGAGTGTACCTGTTAGATTTTATAAACTGCCATGATCTCACATGAAAACAAAGTTTTGGGTTAAAATGTCATCTCTAATAATCCATTCAGCCCCTCTACACGTCTGAGCCATATGTTTCGGTGCACAATAAACATGTATTTGATGTTGTCCACACTGTTTAAGTAAATGTGTTGTGACTGAGCTAATATTGTGCGGTAATTTAATGGCATTACGATCGTTTGAAAGCAATGTCATTAGAACAGAAGAAAACATTCCCCGAGCCCATTGGAACATCTCATATTGTAATTTAGACTCGGGTAAATTGGATCTGAGAACTGCATTCTGGAAAATAACCCGATGATAAAACAGAGCAGCCGCTAATCCTGTTTGTGCGAATCTCATTATCAAGGAGGTTTGTAACTGACAACTATTTTCTTTAAGGAAAACCTGAGATGGAGGCGATGAAATGAGAAGTGGCTGAGCCTGTCCTTTATTATTTGGAGTCTTCAGGTCGCGTTTATCTATCGATTCATTGTGTGTTTTGTTTTCTTGGTGCTCCCACATTATAAAAAAATTCTGAGGATTTGTACCAATGTCAAAGAATATTCAAGGAACCCAAAGGAAAAAAAGATTTTACACAACTTTATATAGCACACTAGCTATAGTACCCAGCATTGCCCGGAATAGTAACTGTGTCTCTCTGTGTCTCTGTCTGTTTTCCTCTCTATCTGTCTACCGCTCTGTCTATCTGCCTCCCTCTGTGTGTGTGTGTGTGTGTGTGACGCCCCCGTGCCAGCAGCCGGGCCGCTCGGGTCCGGATCCGCGGTGGCTCGAGAGGTCTCCGGACCCGGGGGTCGTGCAGCCACTCAATAAAGAGGGACTATGTACAGGGGGAATAGAAGTTCATGACGCCACCCACGGTGCGTGGTAAGGTGGTGTACCACCGCTGCTGTTGGGGGAGCCCGGTGGCGGTGGTATGGCAGCAAGATGTTTAACCCCTCCGTGGGTAGGGGGTTTTTGCCCCGGGAGCCCGGTGATGGTGGTGAAGGGGAGTCATGGGCTGTAGGCCTGGAGACAGGGAGCGGAGAAGCTTACAGTGGTTATCGTGGTGCTGGATGAGGCTGTGCTGATTTATGAGGTCAATGAACACACAGGCAGTGATTCAACCAAAAGTCCTGCAGTACCGCTGCCGCTGAGGGGGAGCATGTCCGGGTGACCGTTCCCAGTGATGTTACTAGTGTGCTTTGGTCTAGTCCGACCGTCTGGGAGCCTCCACTTCCACAGCCTCTCACTCTCTGAGGCTGCTGTCTCACGCTGTCTGGGAGCTCCAACACCCCAGCCTGCTCTACCCCTGAGAGCTACTTGAGAAACCACTGCTCTCTTTGCTCCCCAGCCGACGACTGCCTAGTCACCTCCCACCAGTCTGCTTAACCCTTCGGTGGGCGGCCGTTTCCTCACTGGAACTACCCCCTGGTGTGTGTGTGTGTGTGTGTGATTTGCATGCTGGTCTTAGCACATCACTGAGTGGCACCTGGAACCAAGGGAGAGAGATGGATGCTGCACGGAAAGGAAAATTGTGCAACACCCTGTGACGGCCTGATAGGCCAGGGCGTCACATGTGTGTCTCTGTGTGTCCCTGTCTTTGTGTGTCTCTGTCTTTGTGTGTCTCTGTCTTTGTGTGTCTGTCTCTGTGTGTGTCTCTCTCGGTCTCTGTATCTGTCTCTGTGTGTCTCAGTCTCTGTGTGTTTCTGTGATGCCCTGGCAAAACCAGGTAGTCACACATTAGGCCCCCGCATAACACCTTCCCTCACAGGGTTACATACAGCTGACCTAAAACCCTAGTCACCCCTCTCAGGGCAAGACAGGCACACCAGTGGGCGGGACCAGGCGGTTAGGGAATGCCCACCTCGGAGTCTAGACAGCCTGGGGCAGGAAAACAAGTAGTTGAAGTTCAAGTTGAGAAGAGGGTAGGCTGGAGCTAGGTGTAGCTCCAGCAGAAGAGAAGCTCGAATTGAATGGTGCCAGGGTTTGAGCCCTGGTACCTTGGCTAGGTGGCAGACGGTGGTCTCCGTCGGCAGGCGATGGGAAGACAGCAGCTGGAGATCCGAGGTGGACCGGGACAGGGTTGGAGCCCGCCGGTACCGACACCAGAGACCCGACCCGGAAACCATGCACAGAGGGGGTACTCGGACCCTGAAGCCAGGACCGGAACCAACGGCCTAGCTAATCAACCGATTGAGGGCAGGATTATAGGTCCTGTCCCAACCAAAGTTCCAAAAGCAGACAACTACCCACAGAGAGGGAAAGGGCAACCGCCAGGGCCCATAGATCCTACGGGTCAGCGTCAGTAGGCAGTGCTCCTCAGGTACACAAAAAGGCAGGGGCAGACTCCCGTGTTCCAGACCGGGAAGTCTAAACAAACAACAGAATTAGTGCATTGGAAAAGACGGCGACCACCAGCCCGGGTGGGGGACCAGAGTACAACCGACCGCGGCGGCGAGCCACCAGCACCTTGGTTTACCAAAAGACTCGTGTGATTCATTAATTATGAGTAACCAAACATCCCCTGGTACTTCCGGGCGCACAAGCCCCTGCCATCGCCATACCCTGCACAGAGACACTGGGTCCCGGGGCAACCATCCCTACCCATGGAGGGGTTAACATCCAGCTGCCACTAAATCTCCCCAGGGTTTCCCACAACAGCAGTGGTGGTGTCCCACTTCACTATACACCGTGAGTGGCATCACAAACTGAATACGGCCAAGACCATACAACTAAGTCCCCATTTTCATTTGGCGTGTCCGCGTGACCCCTGGGTCCGGAGGATTCCTCGAGCCACATAGTGTGTCCGGATCCGAGCAGCCCAGCTGCTACAGGCGTGGGGGCGGCACATTTCTGTGTCTCTGTCTCTGCGTGTCTCTGTCTCTGCGTGTCTCTGTCTCTGCGTGTCTCTGTCTCTGCGTGTCTCTGTCTCTGCGTGTCTCTGTCTCTGCTGAAGCGGAAGTGGTAGAGAAGTGGTGTGAACCCCATGTACAATTTCTATAGTTTATACTTACTAAAGATCAGCAGATCGACCCAAGGAGGCCCATTCAGTTAAAATTTATTGTAGTGCAGAGACCCACTGGCTCTCTGCACTGCAACACATGCTGCTGACCAATTAGAGGTCGGCTGCCTGTTACAGGTGGTGCATGTCAGTGACATTTTGCACCATGGCGAGTATGACGAAGCCAGCTTCTGCGCTTGCTAGAGAGGAGAATGCTGCATTGCATGGGAATGCTGGAAGTAAGAAGAAACATTTATACTTTTTAATGTGTTGGAGAAGGGCAGCAAAAAGGGGGATATTATACCTGGAAGGGTCCAGAATGAAATACATTATACTAGGAAGGCGCCAGGATAGATGTCATTATACTTCGAAGGGGCCAGGATGGAGGAAATTATACGTGGAAGGTGCCAAGGATGGGGGACATTATACCAGGAAGAGACCCAGGATGAGGGATATTACACCAGGACAAGACCCAGTATGGGGGACATTATTACAGGATGGAGCCCAGGATGGGGAACATTATTCCAGGAAGAGTTCCAGGGTAGTAGACATTATTTCAAAAGAGGGCCCAGGTTGAGGAACATTATACCAGGAAGGGGCCAAGGATGAGTGACATTATACCAGGAAGAGGCACAGGATGAGGGATATTACATCAGGCAGGGACCAAGATTAGAAGACATTATTGCAGTAAGGAGGCTGTATGGCGGACATTATACCAGCAAAAGGCCCAGGATGGGAACATTATACCAGGAAGAGTCCAGGTTGGAGGACTTTATTACAGGATGGAGCCCAGGATGGGGAACATTATACGATGAAAAGGTCCAGGATGGGGGACATTATTCATCAATGAGGGACTTTATGCCAAAAAAAGGCCCAAGATGGGGGACACTATACTAGGAAGAGGCCCAGGATGGGGGACATTATTACAAAATTGCGCCCAGGCATTATTCCTCGATGAGGGACTTTATGCCAAAAAAAGGCCCAAGATGGGGAACATTATACCAAGAAAAGGCCCAAGGTGGAGGACATTATAATATGAAGGGACCAGGATGGAGGACATTATACCAGGACTGGGACCAGGATGAGGGACATTATACCAGGAAGGGGCTCTGAATGGGGGACTTTAATAAAGGAAAGGGCCAGGATGGGGATACTATTACACGGGGGACAAACACATATGTATTTATAGGCTCTGGAGTTCTACAAGTGTCCAAACATCTGACCAACATGCAGGTGGGGGCCCAGGTCCAAGTTTTGCAATGCCCATTGGACTCTAGTTGCACCACTATATTTAAATGTTTTTATATATATATATATATATATATATATATATATATATATAGTTGTGCAAGGTTTGTGTCTTGTTTGCATAGTGTATATCAAAAGTTTTAAGGGACTTTCATGTCTTGATGATAATCTCTTGTTTTTAAAAGTAGGTGAAAGCTTGAATGAACATGAAAGCTTTAATATTTGGCAGCTTTCATACTGAACTACACAGAAGAGGGGGCACATGTTAAGGCCATTGTCGTGGCTGCTGTAAGTGCTTGGCCCGCTTCTAATAATAAACAGTGTGAAGTCATGGGAAAACGTTTTTTATTTCTTTGCACATCGTGATTTTACAGTGCGGGAATAAAGGGCACTGTGATTTTACAAAATAGAAAAAGTGTCACAAACTAAATGGATATTTATTATCCCAATGATAACACAGTACAGACATTTTTCCTATATTCTGCAGCACTGTGATAATGCAGTATATAGGACAAGCAATGAAGTGACTGTAGGTCAATTCCCCTAAAATGACTAAACAAGTACACACAAATATTTTTAAATATAAAAAAAGAGAAAATGTAAAACTTTTAATCACCCTCCATTTCCAGTTTAAAAATAAAGAAATAAAAAATTAGCATGTGCAATAACTGTAGAAGAAGACACAAACCACACATCCAAAAATCATACTTTGATCTAATGCCACTGAATGTTTATTTATCACATTGTACTTTTACCAATCTAGAAAAATAAAAAATTTAACACGTACAGTATATGCCAAAAAGTGGGGAAAAAAATGAAACCTGAATTGTAGTTTATAGTTGCCTAGCCTCCCCCCCAAAAGTGCCAGTAAAAACTAATCACAATGTAGTATGCACTGAACAATGGTAATGTGAGAATACAAAATATTTTTCTATATGCTTTTTACTGGGAGAATATATATGCTTTTCTACAGTATACTGCTCAAAATAAAGGGAACACCAAAATACAAAATCCTTGTTTAGGTGTTCCCTTTATTTTTTTGAGCAGTATATAACCAAAATTTCTTTTTTATATGAATAAAGGTACCGTCACACTTAGGAGACACTCCAGCGATCCCACCAGCGATCTGGCAGGGATCGCTGGAGCGTCGCTATATGGTGGCTGGTGAGCTGTCAATCAGGCAGATCTCCACAGCGATCAGATCAGCCACCAGCGACCCATGTAACGACGCTGTACTTGATAACCATAGTACACATCGGGTTACTAAGCAAAGCGCTTTGCTTATAGTTACCCGATGTGTACCTTGGCTACGTGTGCAGGGAGCAGGGAGCCGGCTTCTAGAAGCTGCGGATGCTGGTAACCAAGGTAAATATCGGGTAACCAAGCAAAGTGCTTTGCTTGGTTACCCGATGTGTACCTTGGTTACCAGCGTCTGCAGAAGCCGGCTCCCTGCTCCCTGCAAATTCAGATCGTTGCTCTCTCGCTGTCAAACACAGTGATGTGTGCTTCACAGCGGGAGACCAACAACCAAAAAATGGTCCAGGACATTCAGCAATGACCGGCGACCTCACAGCAGGGGCAAGGTCTTTGCTGAATGTCACACACAGCGACATCGCTAGCAAGATCGCTGTTACGTCTCAAAAAACATGACTCAGCAGCGATGGCGATAGATAGATAGATGTGGCCTTAAGAAGAAGAGTCTATTTTCTGATTACTGCTGGTATCAGGAAAGCAAGTATGTGTACGCCAAGGTCAGCAGCTGAAGACTGATACAAAGGAACTTAATGCAGATGTGATAACACAGACTGGCTATCTGCGCAAGTCCAAAATTACGGTCTGAAGTGCCACGTGCCAAAAACTCTGCAAGATATGGAGTTGAAGGCACAGGAGGGGATGGAGGGGAAGTCCCAAAAAATGGATAAACGTCACAAACTTTTTGCATATGTTTTTAATATAGCCAATGGCATACTTAGGTATTTTACTAATGATTAACTCATTAGTGCTCTATAAAAGGCTTGTAAAAAAATAAAGCACTCTGTTGTGCACCTTCACTGAGAAGGAATTTGTCTCCAGTCTCAAATCTTTTTTTAATTCTTTGTACTTGACGCTGAAACACATTCAAGGTGCCAGCCACCTCTGCAGTGGATCTGGTCTTCAGCCTCTTGATAATCAAGGCTTTGGCCACAGGGTGGATTTTTGGCATGTTGTCAGAGGTCAAGTTGCAGTTCAAGTGAAGGTCTGGGGTGCTGGGTTTCTTTTTGTACACACCCACTAATTAACCGATCATTTAGTGAGCACAGGTGAGGAAGTAAACTAGGATTGGATGCATTATATGACAAGGCGACAAAACTTTTGTCTTGCGTCTTGCCAAAATCTGACCTTTCTGTGTTCATTAAATGATCAATATTTCACCTTTGCAGCAACTTTATTTTCATAACCTAAACCAAATTTGGGAGGGTTTCAGCTTTCAAAAGAGTAATTTATGAAACCAATGGATGAATTTAAAGTCAGGTTATAAGCTTTTATTTACATAATATGGATAAGCGACAGACCTTCTGTCAGGGACTGTATTCTTAGGGTAGGTTATTAATGTTTGATTGGCTGGGATCCAACACTCCTTACTGCCACCGGACACCTGTACTCAGTGCCAGAAACAGCAGTCTTGGTCAGAAATGCTCATTCTGGAGTTACCCTGTCAACTGATAGCTACCGCATCCTCCTCCTATTCAAATCAATAGGAGGCGCACCCGGTTGCGGCCACTATCAGAAGACCGGACAGCTCCAGAACTGAGCAGTCACGGCCACCTGCTGCCAGTGCCAGCATCAAGAACAGCTGATCAGCAGGGGTGAGGCGTGTCGGAACACGGCCGATCAGACATTGAAGACCTATCCTAAGGATAGACCACAAATGTTAAAGTATTGGAAAACTTCTTTAATAAAAGCTGATGGGGGAATGGGTTGAAAGGATGACCGTCTGAACTGTCTTTTGGATGAAGAAAAACATTGCACCCCATTTTTTCCAACAACATAGTGTGACCATATAAGACAACAGGAGACCAAAAGCCGATATTACTTGTAGAATGTCCGCCTGCAGTTAGGCACATATCAAAAGGGGTTTAAGCTAGTGTGTAATCCTTTTACAGGAGTAGTGAGCACCTCAGACTAACAGGTGGGATACAGAACCAACAAAACACTGATATATCATGTCTCGTTCTTGCATAATCTTTATTTTTCTTTTTTCTCTTTTTTTCCACATTTTATGTCTTTTGAACTGAATTGCGAGTTCCTGAGTCACAATTCTCTCACACAGAGCCTAGTATCGGAGGACACCTGTTACCTCTACACATCAATGCTTTCCCCTTACCATTCTTATTTTTCCATTTCCCGCATATAAACCCTTTTCATGCACTTGGTGACCCAGCTGAATTTTTTACTTCAGGGTCAGAGCATTCTTTCCTCTGCTGAACAGACCGCTATCATTATTTTATTGCTGTTTCCTATATTCCCACACTTCACAGATCTGCCTGTTCGGTGCAGTAGACTTACATCTATGGTTCAGGTAATAATAATGATAATAATATTACAGATATATGAGATGAAGAGAAGGAAGTTAACCAGTGCCGGGAACCTCCTATTAAAATTAAATGTGCCCGATTTGCTGGCGGATGATTGGTAAAGATGGGAGGCCTCCTGCAAAAAATGACTAGTTTTGCAAAAAATGGAAGTTACAGCTGACTTTGCTCTAAAGTAAAGCACTGTGCAAAGGTTTTAGGCAGGTATGTAAAAAATGCTGCAAGGTAAGAATGCTTTAAAAATTATGTGTTTGCTTATTGTTTGCAATTAAATGGAGCCCATCACCTCTAAAGTGCATATTAAACAGTAATATAGGAGACTCATTAATGATGAGAGTCAGGGTACTTGGGTTCGCTCGTTACTCAGACGAGCATGCGGATGCTCGAGCACCGTGCTTGAGTCCCTGCCCTGCATGTTTTGCGGCTGTTAGATAGCCAATCAACATGCGGGCTTGGCCTGCCAAACACTGTAATGATGTAGCCTTATCGGCTACTGGCATTACTGTGATTGGCCGGCTTAACTGCATCATCGAGTGTTATAACCCTCCGTGCTCAATGCTCGGCACACTCTCCTCTGAAAGCAGTTCAGGGAGAGTTAATTTAGGAGGGAGAGCTTAGATTAGAGCATGTATATATGCAGTGTTTAATTGGCACTAAAGAGTTATTTAGCCTTCATTAGCTTAATAATTTAAAAAAAAAAATGGTGTAATGTCCCCCCTATTTTTGATAACCAGTCTCGATTAAGCAAACAGCTGGGGGCTGGTATTCTCAGGCTGCGATGGTCCATGGTTATTGGGCCCTTCCCATCCTTAAAATACCAGTGTGCAGCCACTATAGAAGTGGCATATCGCATTAAGAACTCTTCCCGATTGCCCTGAGCAATGCCAACATGGGTCTAGGAGTTTTTCGACTGCCATCATTCCCTGGGCACCGAGGGACAGGCACTGATAAAGTTTCCTTTTTTGCCACAGAAAAAAACAGACTCCACCTCTTTTTAGCCTAGTGGAGGTCCTCCCCCCCCACGGAACATTCCTTGGGTGAGGCCTCTGAAGGTAATACAGGTACAGAAACACCTTCTCCCGATGTTTTAGGTCCATGGGTCCTCTGCCAAAATTGGCTATCAATACGCATTACCAAAGACCTAGCACACTCCAAAGAAGGAGAGGGTGTCATACATAACCAAGGCCTCCTTTACTCTTTTTGACAACCATCATTCCACTGTGTGTCCGTGGACCAGTGATGGAATTCAGTGCAATAATCCTCTGCAGGCTGAGTCCCCTGTCATAGCAAACAGATCTTAAACTTGGCTAATGATGTTCTTTCTGGATCATTGTAGTTGAGCCCAAGTGCCAGGAAAACCCATCCACCGCCAATAATACAGGAGAATTAGAGGACAAGGAAAAGGCCCATGATTGTTGGTCCTCACTCAAAAGAGAGGCAATAATTTCCACCCACTGTTCCTTACCACCAGAGGAGTGGGGACATGAACAGAAATATAACTAACATGCCTCTCTGAAAGTAGCAAACCGGGTGTGCTCCCTAAAAATGTTTTATGGAGAGTCAGTTTGGTCTCTGATAATCCAGAGACCAGGGCAGATTGCACCAGTGTGGCAGACTGAACTTGTTGCTGTACCGTCCCTTTTCACCTCTTACTGACATTGGACATACTCTGTACATTCTGGCTGTCTGGGCTTTAATGACCAAGAACATATGCAGTAGGTCCTTGCAATCTAGGGGGCTCTGGCGCTGTGCCCCCATGACCGCCGCTAGAAATGTACCTTATCTTGTAGTCGAGATCCAGCTGTCACTGCCAAGAGCTGTGTCCGCAGCACTCCCAACAGTGTAACCTACTAAATGCTGTGATCAATAATGATTGCAACATTCAGGTGGCAGGGAGAGTAACTCTGCTGCCTTATTATAGTGAATAGATTTGTCAGAAGGTTTCGCCCAAATTTTGGTAAAGTAGATGAAAACCTTAACGTAAGCGCTCAGCATAGAGCACAGGATAAATGTAAACTGATCCAAAATGTTCTGCACCCAAATTGCCAACAAATAGCCTTCAGCTGAATGTGAAAAAACACAAGCCCGCTCTCAGGTCCATCATCTATTAATGGAAATATTTTCGACTTACACGTTATTAGTATCACAAAGGCTCTGGAAAAGCGCTATGGCTCCCCCCTCAAAAAAGAAACCCAGCAAAATCTTCTCTCCAATATCAACTCAACGTTGCAAAATTTTGTGAAGCACCTGTGGGTTCAAGGTGGTCACCAACTTCTTAGGCAAATTCTTTGAAGGGTTTGGTTTTGAAGATGGGGGTCACTTGTGGGGGAGCTCCACTGTTTAGGCACATCAAGGGCTCTCCGAACAGAACATGGGATCTGCTAACGATTCCAGACAATTTTGCAGTCAAATGGTGCTCCTTCTCTTCTGAGCCCTGCTGTGCACCCAAACAGTTGATTTCCACCACATATGAGGTATTAATGTAATCAGGAGAAATTGCTCAATAAACTGGTGCATTTTCTCCTGTTACCCTTGTGAAAAAAAAGCTATCTGGTTGATATAACAATTTTGTGGTAACAATGCATTTATTTATTTTCACAGCTCAACGTTATAAAATTCTGCAAGTTCAAAATGCTCACCAAACATCTAGATACATTTCGTGAGAGGTCTAGTTTCCAAAATTGGGTCACTTGTGTAGGAGCTCCACTATTTATGCACATCAGGGGCTCTCCAAATGCGACGTGTTGTTTGCAAACAATTCCATCTAATTTGGCATTCAAAAAGTCAAATGGCGCTCCTTCCCTTCTAAGCCTTGCCGTGCGCCTAAACAGTTGATTTCCACCACATATGTGTTATTTGCGTACTCAGGAGAAATTGCACAATAAATTGCATGATGCATTTTCTCTTATTACCTTTGTGAAAATACAAAATTTGAGGCTAAAGTAACATTTATTGTATATAGCAGAGCATAGGAATACCCTCAGCACAAACTTTCCCACTTTCCCATCCCATGCTTTTATCATATATAGCTCTCCAAATACTATAATGGCCCCCACATAGCCTTCCATATAGTATAATGGGTCCTACATTCACTTTATATATTAGAATGTACCCCCATAGTCGACCATGTAGTATAATGGCCTACAAAGTTCTACAATTATTAAAATGCACCTCCCATAGTCCTCCAAGTATTATAATTCACCCCTAGCTCTCCCTATATTATAATGCATCCCATAGTCCTCCATATATTATACTGCACCCCATAGTCCTCCATGTATTATAATGCAGCCCCATAGGCCTCCATATTATATTATGCAGCCCCATATCATTTAATGCAGCCCCAAAGTCCTTCATATTATATTATGTAGCCCCCATACCATTTACTGCAGCCCCATATGCCTCCATATTATATTATGCAGCCCCCATGCCATTTAATGCAGCCCCAAAGTTTTCCATGTTTTATAATGCACCCCCATAGTCCTTCATATTATATTATGCAGCCCTTATACCATTTAATACACCCCATAGTCATAGGCCTCCATGTATTATAATGCAGCCCCATAATCCATGTATAAGGTGTCCTTCATATTGTGTTATGTTGTGTTTTGCAGTCCCATACTGTGTAATGCATCCCCATAGGCTTCTGGCTAATGTGTACTCACTAATTAAAAAAAAAATAAACAAGTCCTCACCTCTCCTCGTTCCTCCCTTGATCTGGTCAGTTTCCAGCGCTCTGCAGTCTCAGCTCAGTAGCGCGCAATGGTGACGTCGCCGTGCTCTGCTGCACAGACATCGAGTGCAGGCACAGGGGAAGAATGATGAAGGATTCCATCCTTCATCATTACTTTGTGCGATAACGGGCGAAGGCCCGTGGGTGAGGGGAGGGGCCCGATGCCACTGCTGGCACCGGACCCCATAGCGGCTGCGTGGTTCTGCCACTAAACAGTGCAGCTCATCTCTCACAGAGAGGAGCCAGCTGCTTCTCTGCAGGGCAGTTGCTGGGCCCCTAACCCTGCTGGGCCCAGTTGTAGTTGCAATCTCTGCAACCTCTAACATTATGCCCCTGCATGTGGGAAATGTTATTTATTAACTATTTTATGTGACATAACTCTCAGATATAAGGGCATAAAAGTTCAAATGAAACGAAAAAAATGCTCACCAGACCACAATGGATGGAAGTGGTGTCCGGAAATCCCAGACCGGTATCAGGTGCAAACAAGGACAAAAAAGAGAGAAAAATCCAGCACCGCCCAGTAAAAATTAAAAGATGACTTTATTGAAAAAAATATGAAATAAAAACAATGGCATAAATCCATATTAATGCATAAGTAGACTAGATAAGCATCTGAGTATACGCGTTTCAGGCAAAAACACGCCTTTAATCATGACTAGAGATGAGCGATGTTCGAATCGAACGAATAAATAAAAAAAAACAAAAACCTGCGGTACCCCCAATTTTGATACCAACCAAGATAAAGCCACACGGCTGGAGGCTGGTATTGTCAGGATGCGGAGCGCCACGTTATGTGGAGCTCACCACCCTAACAATATCAGCCAGCAGCCGCCCGGAATTGCCGCATCTAATAGATGCGACAGTCCCGGGACTCTACCTAGCTCATCCCGAATTGCCCTGTTGCGGTGGCAATCGGGGTAATAAGCGGTTAATCATGGCAGGCGTCTGCCCGAGATACCTTCCATGATTAACGTGTAAGTGAAAGTAAATAAAATCCTTTATTTGGAATAAAAGAAAAAAAACCCCCTCATTTACCTCTTTATTAATCCCCAAACAACAATCCAGGTCCGAAGTAATCCACACGACGCTTTCAGCTCTGCTACATGAAGCTGACAGGGAGCGCCGTAGAACACGAGCGCTCTGTGTCAGATCCATGCAACAAGTGAAGTGAGCCGCGCTGTTACTGGAGACTTCACTAAGGTAGTGCCTCTCTCTTTTCATTAGAGGCGGTGGCTCATTGGGTTGAGCTACTGCCTAAGGAGAATTAGTTCACGAGTTTGAGTCCTGGCCGTCCCGGTAAAGAATTTAATTTATTTTTAATTTTAAATTATAATTATAATTTATTTATAATTATAATTTAATTAAATTATGCACAGAGGAGGAGCCGGACATCAGCTGTGAGCCGCGGGACACACCTCTGAAATCGGAGCAGTTCACGGAATGAGGCTGCATTGCTCTCCCCTCTCTCTCCTCTTTCTCTCCTCTCTCTTCTCTGTCCTCTCTCTCTCTTCTCTCTCTTTTTTTTCCGCTCTCTTTTTTTTTCGCTCTCTCTCAGACCTGATGATGATCAGCTGATGCGGTCACCTGACGGAATCAGCTGATACTTTAAGTCGAGCGGTGAGGCTAGCTTTTTACCGCCCGGCCGGCTAAACTATTAGCTGAGTATCGCGGGTGCTCGGATTAAAGGGACTGGCTAATAAGATGACAGTAATTTTTGCACGAGAGCAGTGAGATCAGTGATTAGCTGCAATGGTGACATGACATCCCAGTATCGCACGACATTGCTGGCAGCCTCTAAGCAAAGACAGATGGGACGTCTGGCAGGGGAATGAAATAGTGAGTAATGTTTGCTATATATTCACAAAAAAGTGTGAAACAACTGAAAATATGTCTTATATTCTAGGTTCTTCAAAGTAGCCACCTTTTGCTTTGATTACTGCTTTGCACACTCTTGGCATTCTCTTGAGCTTCAAGAGGTAGTCACTGGAAATGGTTTTCGCTTCACAGGTGTGCCCTGTGAAGTTTAATAAGTGGGATTTCTTGCCTTATAAATGGGGTTGGGACCATCAGTTGTGTTGTGCGGAAGTCTGGTGGATACACAGCTGATAGTCCTACTGAATAGACTGTTAGCTGCTTTTTTCTTGCCATAATACAAACTCTAAGTAAAGAAAATCGAGTGGCCATCATTACTTTAAGAAATGAAGGTCAGTCAGTTCAAAAAAATTGGGAAAACTTTGAAAGTGTCCCTAAGTGCAGTGGCAAAAACCATCAAACACTACAAAGAAACTGGCTCACATGAGGACCACCCCAGGAAAAGAAGACCAAGAGTTTATCCGAGTCACCAGCCTCAGAAATCGCAGGTTAACAGCAGCTCAGATTAGAGACCAGGTCAATGCCACACAGAGTTCTGGCAGCAGACATCTCTAGAACAACCGTGAAGAGGAGACTTTGTGCAGCAGGCCTTCACGGTAAAATAGCTGCTAGGAAACCACTGCTAAGGACAGGCAACAAGCAGAAGAGACTTGTTTGGGCTAAAGAACACAAGGAATGGATATTAGACCAGTGGAAATCTGTGCTTTGGTCTGATGAGTCCAAATTTGAGATCTTTGGATCCAACCACTGTGTCTTTGTGCGACGCAGAAAAGGTGAACGGATGGACTCTACATGGCTGGTTCCCACCGTGAAGCATGTAGGAAGAGGTGTGCTGGTGTGGGGGTGCTTTTTCTGGTGACACTGTTGAGCATTTATTCAAAATTGAAGGCATACTGAACCAGCATAGCTACCACAGTATCTTGCAGCGGCGTGCTATTCCATCCAGTTTGCATTTAGTTGGACCATCATTTATTTTTCAACAGAACAATGACACCAAACACACCTCCAGGCTGTGTAAGGGCTATTTGACTAAGAAGGAGAGTGATGGGGTGCTATGCCAGATGACCTTGCCTCCACAGTCACCAGACCTGAACCCAATTGAGATGGTTTGGGGTGAGCTGGACCGCAGAGTGAAGGCAAAAGGGCCAACAAGTGCTAAACATCTCTAGGAACTCCTTCAAGACTGTTGGAAGACCATTTCCGGGGACTTCCTCTTGAAGCTCATCAAGAGAATGCCAAGAGTGTGCAAAGCAGTAATCAAAGTAAAAGGTGGCTACTTTGAAGAACCTAGAATATAAGACATATTTTCAGTTGTTTCACACTTTTTTGTAGTCATTGAACAGTCTACATCTGCTAAAACAAAAGCTATTCTTTGTTAAAGAGACAGGACCTTCATTACAATGTGCCTAATCAGTCTTTAAAAGATAATCCTACTCCATGAAAGTGGGATAGGACCCTCACGGTTGTCAATCTCATCAGAGATAAAATTCTAACTTAAAAGGTTTTCTCAAGTTTTAATTAATTAGGACAGCATGAAAATAAGAAAATTTGATTGCGTTGATTGCTACACTGTAATTAGCTAATCACCTTCTGCCCCTCCCTCACAGCTCCTGACAAGCTGCTATTATAAATCTTGCAAAATCACCCCGAACAATCCCTCCTTCAAGGGGGAGGTGCGTTCGGCGTCACCGCAACGTCACTAAGTGGCCGTCCAATAGAAGCGGAGGGGCGAAGATGAGCGGGACGTAACCTCCCGCCCACCTCCTTCCTTCCGCATTGCCGGTGGACTCAGGTAAGGAGATGTTTGTCGTTCCTGCAGTGCCACACATAGCGATGTGTGATGCCGCAGGAACGACGAACAATATCGTGCATGTGGTAGCAGCAATATTAAGGAAAGGAGTGACGTGTCAACGATCACCATTTTTGAACAATTTTGCGATTATTGATCGTCGCTCCTTGCTGTCACGCGCTGCGACGTCGCTACTGGCGTCGGATGTGCGTCACTAACGACGTGACCCCGACAATATATCGGTAGCGATGTCGCAGCATGTAAAGCACCCTTTATAGTTTTACTTTTACATCCTCGCTACTCATCAGAGCTGTCACTCAAGGAGAAGAACCGCCCTGCCAGAAACCATCAAGAGAGGGGACTGCAGAGCTCTGAGCTGCTCTAGAGAAAACTTGAAAATTTTCCTTTAATGCTTTATTCCCAATAATAAATGTCATTAACTATACCGATTTAAAGGAGATCGCTTTCATGCCCATGAGGGTCTGACAGCTGGGATTCCCACCGCTCTCAAAAAGGAGGCTTTAAAATGTCTCATCAGAGGGGAGTGGTGGTCACACATGCGCATCGCCATTTTCCTTATTCTTGATGGGACTCTCAGAAAAGGTTGAGTACAGCTGTACTTTATTTTTAATAAAGATCCACGGGTTAATTAATTCTGTTCAATAAGACACATAGTGCTCTACTCATACCCAAGGACCACATCTTGTAATTTCATGAGCGTTGACTGCTGGTTACATATTGCAGATTTGACATTTGTAATCTGCTCAGATTTCGACATGCAAATGAAGTTCTTAGAGTTTTGCTCATACAGTATATCATGTGGATCTACACAGTTTACAGCTATATTTGAGGTCATCGTTACTGAAGCAGAGCTTATATCATGGTGCCATGGGCTTCTGGTATTAGAAGAACTAAACTAATAAAATAATTCATGAAAATGGAAGAAATGTTTATAATACACAAAGTAATGGATGGCAGCAAGGATCTAACATTGGTACCCGCTCCCTCAAAGCTAATGTAACATTGGGAGACTTGTCAAGAAGACCTGAGGCATCCAATACAGCTGCAGGCAATTGACTATTTGGAAGAAATAACTGGTTATTTTACACAAACATCCTTGATTTATACACAATTTGCATATTCAATCTTTGGCATATGTCATCACAATGATGCTTGAATATTCTGGTGGCAAGACGTGAATGAATGAGGACATGCAAGGCTGATCATTTTTGGTACATCATATTTACTTGATGCAAGTTTATATTTCATATATGCATCTTTATATTTAAAATAAATGTCCACAAATAACAGCAAAAATAAAATATCTTATTATACAAGAATGTTTATTTTCCCACTTACCAGTCACTTTTCTTCTGTGCTAATCACTCTCAAAAACTGCTCAAATTTATCTACAAAAATACTGCATTGATTAAATTACAATTGCTGCCTATAGATGTTTATGGAGGAAGAAGGGGGAGAAGCTGAAGGGAGAAAGTGACAAAGAGAATTTCCAGTGGATGCTAGTGATTAAATCGTGCAGATGGGAAAACTGGAGATTACAAAGATCTAAATTGGGTCATTCCTCATGGACTCAAAGACTATTCTGAAAAGTCCCCTAAAGTGACAGTTCCACTTTAAAAAAAAGTTTAAAACTTGTGAACAATAGTTTCTTATCATATCTTATCCTTTCTAGGATGCAGCCATTTTTTACTCCAAATATTTGCCCTTTGCAAATCCCTCCATTGCCTCCCTATCCTCCACCGTATCCAATTCAAACTACTAACACTGACCTACAAGCCATCCATAAGCTGCCTCCTCCATATATCTCCGAACTAATCTCCTGCTACACTCCACCACGTAAGCTTCAGTCCTACCAAGATCACCTTCTTTCCTCCTCACTCATTCGCTCCTCATGCAACCGCCTCCAAGACTTCTGCCGAGCATCCCCTGTCTTCTGGAATTCACTGATTCAACAAATCAGATTATCTGCTACACTTACAAGCTTTAAATGGAACTTGAAAACTTATCTGTTCCTAAATGCCTATAATCTCCAATTACCTCACCACCGTGCCAGAGCTAATGCCTTACCACTGTGTCGGAGCTGCTGCCTCACCAACACCAGAGCTGCTGCCTCACCACCATGCCAGAGCTGCTGCCTCACCACCATGCCAGAGCTCCTGCCTCACCACCATTTCGGAGCTGCTGCCTCACCACCATTTCGGAACTTCTGCCTTACCACCATGCCGGAGCTGCTACCTCATCACCGTGCCGGAGCTGCTGCCTCCACACCATGCCGGAGTTGCTGCCCGACCAACACCCCACCTACTGTCTTCTCCCCAATATCCTAAACAATGAAAGCCCGCAAGGGCAGGGTCCTCTCCCCTCTGTACCAGTCTGTCTATTGTAACTTTTATATGTAATCTGTATGTGTCGCAGGCGGGGAGGACGCCGTCGCTGCTGCGCTCTCGCTAACGCTCGGGTCCGGCGCTGCTGCGGCAGCTGCTGCTGCTCGGTGGCTCGAGCGGTGGGCCGGATCTGGGGACTCGAGCGGTGCTCCTCACCCGTGAGTGAAAGGGGTGGTTGGTTTGGAGGATTTAGTCCGTGACGCCACCCACGGGTCATGGTGAAGATGGGCACCACCACTGCTGGTGACGGGGATCCCGGGAGTGATGGTAGGGAGCAGCTGGGATGTTGTTTTCCCCCTCCATGGGTAGGGTCGGTGGTCCCGGGGCCCGGTGATGTTGTTGTGACGGGGAGGCAGGGTTGGTGAGGTGCAGGGTTGCAGGAACAGTGCGGCGCATTACCGGATGGCACGGGTGTACTCACTCAGCAAGAAAGGTACAAAGTCCTTGGTAAACCAAACGGCTGGATGGATGGGTCCCGCAGCCGGCTGCAGTTCTTCTCCCCGGACAGGTGATGGCGGCTGTCTTTCCCTGCACCTTGATGTTCTCTTTCTGACTACTATGGATTCTCAATGGTAGTCCGCTCCCCGGTGTATGGGTACCGGAGGAGCCCGTTTGCCCGCAGACGCTGGCCCTTGGGTCTCAGCCTTAGGTGGTAGCTGTATACCCTCACGGTGTGGGCTGTTGCCTTCAATCGGGACTTTTGCTGTTGTGAAACCCCTGGGGTTCCAGTCACATTCGGATCTGACTATTGTCGGCGGCTCCCAGCCTGGTCGGGGTCCGATGGCCCTGCCTGTGTGTGCTGGCTTCACTTCGCTCCCCGGTCGGTACCGGCGGGCCATCACCCGTCCCCTGTCCTACGGTTCTGCGTTGCTCCACCACTCCTGCAGACGGCCACCACCGTCTGCCAACCTTGCTGTCAGTGCCTGGGCCACAATTCCAGACACCCAAGTGCTCACGCCTCTCACTTCAAACTCCAAACTCTATCTCTCACTTTTCCCGTCTCCAGGCCTGTGAACTCCTCGGTGGGGGGAGCCAACCGCTTAGCTCCGCCCCACCTGGTGTGAACATCAGACACTGGAGGGAGGCAACAAGGGTTTTTGTTTGGCTGGTGTCCCTGTCTAGTGGGGGTGGGGGGTGTTTGGATGTTATTTGTGACGACCTGGCTAGGCCAGGGCGCCACATATGTGACCTCCCTAACCAGTTCTATTACGGAAATACCAATTTTCAAGATTTTTTTTGCATGTTTTGCCATATAGTGAGAGTAAAGATGAGTAGATTGATCCATGGAGGATTCAGTCAAATTTTGTGAAATTCATGTTTTCATGCAAATTCGAATACTTTAGGGTTGGATTTGGCTTTTAGAAAAAAAAATGAACTTGCCCTACACAATTTTCCACACAGCTGAAACTTCACTGAGCAAGCTAATGTCTTCTGGCATTGCCATGCGGGCTTCCTCATAATGCCCTCAGTTATTACTTCTCACAGATCTCACCTTGTACAGTGGTGGTCAGTACCTGGGACATCAAAGATCAGCGGTTCACAGTGGAGACAGTTTGTACTACAGATAGTTGCTTTCTAGCTTCAGAGTCACTGGGTAAGTCACTCTTCTGTAGAGTGTAAGCTCTTATGGTCAGCAAGGTCATCTCTCTCTCTTTCCTGGAGAGTGTAAACTCTTACGGTCAGCGGAGTCCTCTCTCTCCTGTAGAGTGTAAGGTCTTATGGTCAGCAGGGTCCTCTCTCTCTCTCTCCTGTGAAGTGTAAGTGTGACGCCCTGGTAAAACCAGGTAGTCACAGAAAGAGTTAATCCTCCTTGGCAGCTACACAATCCCCACACAGATGTACAGCAGCCAATCAGGCCCTACTCACCCCTTCCGAAGGAAAAGGGAGGGGGCGAGGGGAGTTAAGGAAGTGACAGAGCACAATTTAGTTCAGTTGTGCTGTAGCCAGTGGAAAGCTGACAGGGGAGGCTTGCAGCTCCCCAGAGAAAGTGGTAGTCGGGGTTGGAGCCCTGGACTAATGGACTAGCTGGCTGTGAGGGCCACAGGCGACGGAGATCCCGCAGCGGGGAACCGGGACAGGGTTGTAGCCCGCCGATGCCGGGAGAGGGACCCAATCCGGAGGCTGTTCAAACAGACTAGTCTAGACAAGAGAGAGACAGTTGTCGCGGGCGGAGGAGGGGACGCTGCGCTCTCCCACTGCTCGGGTCCGGCCGCTGCTGCTGCGGCTGCTGCTCGGTGGTGGCTCGAGTGGTGGGCCGGATCCCGGGGACTCGAGCGGCGCTCCTCGCCCGTGAGTGAAAGGGGGATTTTGATTGTGGGGATTGGATTATTGTCCGTGACGCCACCCACGGTTGTGGTGATATTGGTGACACCACCGCTGCTCTAGACGGGGATCCCGGGAGCGGTGACAGGGAGCAGCTTTGTTGTTAGTTTTCCCCTCCGTGGGTAGGAGGTTGGTTGTCCTGGGGCCCGGTGATGGGGTAGGGATGGGTGGCAGGCAGGTTACGGGGCCTGGTGAGGTGCAGGGTCGCGGGGGCAGCGCTGTGCCGCCCGGCACGGTGGTACTCACTCAGCCAATGATGAGGACACAGTTCTCGGTAAAACACACGGCTGGATGGACGGGTCCCACAGACCGCTGCGGTGTTGTTTTCTCCCGGCAGGTTGATGGTGACTGCCTTTCCCTGCACCTATGTACGGTAGATGGTTCCAATGGGTTCCCACCGGTAACCCGCTCCCCAGCTTGGATATGGGCTGGAGGAGCCCCTTTTGCCCGCAGGCTCTGGCCCTGGGAAACGGTTGCCTTAGCAGTGGTGGTGTCTCCCTCCCTTGGTTGGACTGTTGCCTTCTGTCGGGACTTGGCTGTTGGGAAACCCAGGAGTTTCCCTTCACTAACAAATTCGGCAAATTCACGGCGACTCCTAGCCTTGCCGGGGTCCGTAAGCCCCTGCCAGATGGTGCTGGCTTCTCTTTGCGTACCGGTTCGGTACTGCCGGGCCACCGCCCGTCCACGGTCCTTACGGTAGACTCCAATCGGCCACTCCTGCAGACGGTGACCACCGTCTGCCAACCTTGCTGATCCGTCTGGGCCACACACCCGGACCAACTTCAGCCTGCTCTCTTACTACTTCACTCCTCTCACTTTCACTACCAAACCTAATCTGCCTGGTTTTCCTGCCTCCAGGACTGTGAACTCCTCGGTGGGCGGGACCAACCGCCTGGTTCACCTCCTGGTGTGAACATCAGCCCCTGGAGGAAGGCAACAAGGGTTTTGTGTCTGACCTCGGTGTGCCTGCTGGGAGTGTGGGGTGTGTTGGTGTTGTTCTCTGTGGCCCCTGGCTTGTCCAGGGCGCCACACAGAGAGTGTGGAAGGAAAGTCCCCTGGCTGTACATCTGGGTGTGGGACCCGAAGACACCCGCCAACGGTGACCGGCCATTTGGCAAGTTGGTTTACAAAGGACTCTGTGTTTTCTGACAACACACATCAGCCTAGCTTCATCCAACACCAAGACAACCGAACTGTGAGTTTCCTGCTCCCTGCAATCCCTGCTACCACCACAACTCCCAATTGGGCCCCGGGACTACAACTCCCCTACCCGTGGAGGAGATCCCACCTTGCTGCCCCACACCATCAGTCCCGGGCATGGTCCCCAGAGGCAACGGCGGTGCCACCATCTCATCACCGCAACCCACGGGTGGCATCACAGACAATCCCCCTTTACATATTCCCCTTTTGTTGTGGACCTTGGGATTACAGACCGGGTCATGCCACCGTGATACCTCTAGAAGCGACCCCATTGGCCCGGCTCTGAGTACCCCCTATCCCTGGGCGACACATAAGCTTTTATCGTCAGCAAGGTCCTCTCTCTCTCTCTTGTAAAGTGTAAGCTCTTATGGTCAGTGAGGTCTTCGCTCTCTCTCCTGTAGAGTGTAAGCTCTTATGGTCAAGCAGGATCCTCTCTCTCTCCTGTAGAGTGTAAGCTCTTATGGTCAGCGGAGTCCTCATTCTCTTCTTTGGAGTGTAAGCTGTTATGGTCAGTATGGTCTTCTTTCTGTCCTGTAGAGTATAAGCTCTTATGGTCATGAGGGTCCTCTCTCTCTCTCCTGTAGAGTTTTCAAAGCAGGAGGAGAAAAAAGGGTAATGCTGCGCAATGCGCCAGAAGAAGATATGGAAATGTTGATTGATAACTCTTTTATTCCATAGGTCTACGCGTTTCGAGGTATGAAACCTCTTCCTTGAGGCCAGAATATCAACAATGCATTGTTATGGTGGATTGCGCGACATTAACCCCTTTTTCTCCTCCTGCTTTGAAGATTTATCCACGTGGAGCTGTGGCAGCCGTCATTATCTCATGCTATCTGTGGTGGTTGTGACTCTTCACAACCTCATTTGGTGAGTGAATACTATTATGGATTACTCGTTTATTTATCTGGTAAGACCCTATCAGTGCTTCTGTTTTCTAGCTTTCTCTCCTGTAGAGTGTAAGTTCTTATGGTCAGCAGGGTCCTCTCACTTTTCTGTAGGGTGTAAGGTCTTATGTGGGCAGGGTCTTTTCTTTCTCTCTCCTGTAAGCTCTAATGGTCAGCAGGGTTCTCGCTCTCCTGTAGAGTGTAAGCTCTGATGATCAGCAAGGTTGTCTCTCCTGTAGAGTGTAAGTTCTTATAGACAGTGGGGTCCTCGCTCTGTCTTCTGTTAAGTGTAAGCTTTTATGGTCAGTGGGTTCTCTCTCTTCTCTGTAGAGTGTAGGGTCTTATGATCAGTGGGGTCCTTTCTCTCTACTTTGGAGTGTAAGTTCTTATGATCAGCGGGGTCCTCTCTATCTCCTGCGAAGTGTAAGCTCTTGTGGTCAGCAGCAGGGTCCACTTTCTCTATCCTGTACAGTATATGCATTTAAGGTCATCAGGGTCCTCTCTCTCTCCTGTAGAGTGTAAGGTCTTATAAACAGTGGGGTTTGTGCTCTGTCTTCTGTAGAGTGTAAGTTCTTATGGTCAATTGGTTCTCTCTCTTTACTGCAGAATGTAAGGTCTTATGGTCAGTGGGGTCCTCTCTCTCTCTATCCTGTAGAGTGTAAGCTCTTATGGTCAGGGGTGTGATCTCTCTCCTGTGGAGTTAAGCGCTTATGGTGAGTGAAGTCCTTTCTGTTTCCTGCATAGTGTAAGCTCTTATGGTCAGCTGGATCTTCTCTTTTTTTTCTCTCCTATAGAGTGTAAGTTCTTATGGCCAGCAGGGTCTGCTTTCTGTCTTCTGTAGAGTGTAAATTCTTATGGTCAGCGGGGTCCTCTCTCCCTCCTGTGGCATATACGTTCTTATGGTCAGCAGGGTCCTCTTTCTCTCTCCTGTAGAGTGTAAGCTCTTATGGTCAGCAAGGTCCTCTCTCTCTCCTGTACAGTGTTAGCTTTTACGGACAGTGGGGTCCTCGCTCTCTCCTGTAGTGTAAGCTCCTATGGTGAGCAGGGTCTTCTCTTTCTCTCGCCTGGAAAATGTAAGCTCTTATGGTCAGCAAGGTTCTTGCTCTCTTGTAGAGTGTAAGCTCTGATAATCAGCAGGGTTCTCTCTCTCTCTCTCTCTCTCTGCTGTAGAGTGTAAGTTCTTATAGACAGTGGGGTCCTCGCTCTGTCTTCTGTAGAGTGTAAGCTTTTATGGTCAGTGGGTTCTCTTTCTTGTCTGTAGCGTGTAAGGTCTTATGGTCAGTAGGGTCCTCTCTCTCTCCTGTGGAGTGTAAGCTCTTGTTGTCATCCGGGTCATCTTTCTCTCTCCTGTATAGTGTATGCATTTGTGACGCCCTGGACTAGCCAGGTAGTCACAGGAAGTGCCCCGCATAACACCTGTCCTCTAAAAAAGAGTCATCAGCCAACCACAAAAACCCTAGTCACCTCCCTCAGTGCTTGATGGACACACCAGGGGGGCGAAGCCAGGCAGTTGGCACGCCCACCGAGGAGTTCTGAGGGCCTGAGGCAGGAAAACACAGTTCAGTTGAGTCAGATGAGTTTTAGTGTTGAGCAGTGGAGGAGGCAGGCCTGTGCCCAGGCCTGTGACAGTCTGACAGGTGCCAGGGTACCTTTGGCTAGGAGGCAAACGGTGGCCTTAGTCTGCAGGAGCCAGAAAGACGGCTCGGTGGAACCGTGGTGGACCAGGACAGGGTAGTGGCCCGCCGGTACTGACCCGGGGAACCGACTCGGAAACCGGAGCACACAGGGGGGTACTCAGACCCTGAAACGAGGTCCAGAATCCACTGGACTGAGTTAATTAACGGATTGCGGTCTGGACTATAGGTCCTTTCCCACCCAAGTCCCGACTAAAGACAACAGCTCACCGAGGGGGATAGAAAGCCACCGCACAGGCAGAGAGATCCCACGGGTCAGCGTCTGCGGGCAAACGGGCTCTCCTCACATACACAAAGCCGGGGAGCGGACTCCCGTCGCTGAAGCGCAGGCAGTCTATATCTACACAACATGGTGCAGGAGAAAGGCAGAGACCACCATCCGGGTGGGGGACCTGACCGCAGCCGGCTGCCAACACCGACCACCATCAACTTGGTTTACCAGTGACTTGTGTGTGTCAATAACAGTGAGTACAACAGTGCCCTCCGGCCGCGCACATCGTCCTGCACCGCCCAGCTATTCCCAACGGGTCCCGGGGGCCATCATCCCTGCCCACGGAGGGGTTAACATCTGGCTGCACTACCATCTCCCCCGGGTGCCCCGTAACTGCAGCGGTGGTGTCCACACCTTCACCACATCCTATGGGTGGTGTCACGAACTCAAGCGCGGCTCCGGACGTGCACCTACCTAACCACCACCAAAAGCGCCAGCATCCCCTTTCAGAGTGAAGTGACCCCGGGTCCGGAGGCGCTCGAGCCACCCACCAACGAGCCCGGATCCGAGCGGCTCGGCTGCGGCCGAGCGCGGGGCGGTACACATTTATGGTCATCAGAGTCTTCTCTCTTTCTTGTAGAGTGTAAGCTCTTATGGTCAGCAGGGTCCTCTCTCTCTCTTGTAGAGTGAACGTTTTTATGGACAGTGGGGTCCGCGCCCTGTCTTCTGTGTAAGTGTAAGTTCTTATGGTTAGTTGGTTCTCTCTCTTTTCTGCAGAATGTAAGGTCTTATGGTCAGCAGGGTCCCCTCTCTCTCTCTTGTAGAGTGTAAGCTCTTATGGTCCGCGGAGTCCTAATTTTCTTCTTTGGAGTGTCAGCTCTTATGGTCAGCAGGGTCTTCTTTCTGTCCTGTAGAGTGTAAACTCTTATGGTCATCAGGGTCCTCTCTCTTTCCTGTAGAGTGTAAGTTCTTATGATCAGCGGAGTCCTCTCACTTTTCTGTAGGGTATAAGCTCTTATGGTCAGCAGGATCTTCTCTTTCTTTCTTTTCTGTAGACTGTAAGCTCTTATGGTCACGTGTATTATCTGAGCAATTACAAGTTTTCCATATTTATATTGGTGCACATGTATTCCCCGCAAATGAAATGTTTTGGTCAAATTTGTCGGTCGGCTTATTTGATTTTCAAAAGATCCGCTTATTTGGATCTGAGAGCTGTAACTGTTTTCTATTATCTTTGGGGTTGTGAGGGACATGTTTTGATGATTTTTTATTATTTTATTTTAATGAGGCTCAATCATATCAGTTGATGTGTTCATTGTTACTGTTTTGGTTTAGATTTAATTTTTAATCACTCTTTATTTCATTTTTCAGGAGACAGATGAAAAACGGTAGTTCTGATATTGCCTGATTGTTTATTTCTATGGCATTCATCGTGTAGATTAAAAAGTAATTACATTTTCTTGTATTTAATTATCTACCGCCACGAGGCATTATAAAGCTATGAATTGTTGTAATACACTTCATTACCTTACCTTGCCTGCTTCACACCCAAATTGTATGCTGCCGTAACGTGGTGCGGGGTGATAGTTGTGGGTGAAGTAATCATCTGCTGCACCCCGCCATGCTACATGAAGATGGAGGTCCTGGCTGGGTGTGTGGTGTTGCACTTTAAAGATGATACCCCTTTGCAGGCCGCATGTGGCCGATGGTTTTGGCTCACCAGGACCAGATGGTACACCATTCATTAACCCCTTCACTCCAAGTGATTTGTTTGTTTGTTTGTTTGGGGGGGGGGGGGGGGGGTTTGCTTTCTGCTTCTCTTCTATCGAGAGCCATAACTTTTTTTTTTATTTTTCCATCAATCTTGCCATATAAGAGCTTGTTTTATGTGGGACGAGTTGTACTTTTAAATGAAACCATGTGTTTACAATATAGTGTGCTGAAAAATTGCAAAAAAATTATGATTTAATCATTCTTTTTGGGATATTTTATTCACCCTGTTCACTATATAGTAAAACTAAAGTGTCGGTGTGATGACTCAGGTCGGTACGAGTTCGTAGACACCAAACATGTATAGGTTTACTGTTGTCTAACGAGTTAAAAAAAATTCAGACGTTTGTCCAAAAACATGGCGCACTTTTTGCGCCATTTTCCGCGACCCATACCGTTTCATTTTTTGGGATGGATATAGGGCTCAGTGATGGCTTCTTTTTTGTATCTTCAGCTGATGTTTTTAACGGTATCATTTTTGTGCAGATGCTACTGTTTGATCATCTGTTATAGCATTTTGCGAAAAATTTGTGACAAACAAAAAACGTAATTTTGGCGGTTGGATTTTTTTTGCCACTACGCCATTTACCGATCAAGTTAATTGATTTTATATTTTGATAGATCGGGCATTTGTGAATGCGGCGATACAAAATATGTACATTTTTTATTTTTTTATGATGATGTCATGGGGCCACTGATGGCGGCGGGGAATGGCATGTTCCCCGCCTCGGCCATTTACATTGCACTGCCACATTTTTACAGTGCAATCCAAAGGGTTAACAGGCGCTGGTGGATCAGAGTCACCTGTGCCTGCGAGGCACACGTGTGCCGTAGAAATCAACAGACATGTGCGAGACTTACCGCCAGCTCACCGCAGCAGCCGGTGGTGATTATACTGATATGAGCTATGATGTACCCAGTACGTCTAATGTCAGTAAAAGGATCATAAAAAGTGTAGTATTTCTGAATATAAACTGGGCAACAACAATGCATGTTCGATAGCGGACACAAATCTTCTGGCAACATTCTTCACTTCAGTTGTTCCAACCTCAGTCCTTTTCTGCCCAACACTACCCAGCCTAGTACAACATAACAGTCCTTGGAAGTCATTCTCCTCCAAGAGCAGTTCTCCACGTCTTTTCCCTCTTAGGCTATGTGCCCACGGGAGCTTGCTCCTGCGGATTTTGCCGTGGGAAACCTGTGGATTTATCTGGATTTTCCAGATAAATCCACAGGTTTCAGCATGCACAGACACTCCCTATGTTACCCTATGGGACATGGGGAGTGTCTATGTCCATGCTGCGGAATGTGCGGCTGCGGAATATGCTGCGGATGTCCCGCAGCCGCACATAACTGCATGTCAATTATTCCTGCGGAAATCCCGTCTCCACTATGGAGATAGAGGCTTTCCTGCCTTATTCCCATACTTACCTGCCTTGATAGCAGACACCCGAGTCACTTTCCTCCGGTTCAGAGGACGGCAGTGGAGCTAGGAGCCGGAAGGAGGAGGTGGGCGGGGCCTGCACTAGCTCCGGTCATGTGACAGCCAGAGCTAGTTCAGGCCCGCCCACCTTCTCCTGTACAGTGCAGGTGCTGACAGACACAGCCACCGGAAAGTGAAGTGCTGCGTGATGGAGGTAAGTATGAACTCGCCCATCACTCCAGCACGTGTTCTCCATTGAGGATGCAGTGCCGAAGCCATTGTACTGTATCCTCAATGCAGAATGCCCGCAGTGTATCGCAGCATATCCGCAGGACATTCCGCAGTACATCCGCAGCATGTAAACAGACAAAAGTTGTGCTGCGGATTTCTGGGAGCTCCTGCAGAATGTCCTGCGGATATAACCGCAGGACACTTTCCCCATGGGCACATAGCCTTAAGCGGGCTTTACACGCTACGATACATCTAACGAGATGTCGTCGGGGTCACGTCGTAAGTGACGCACATCCGGCATCGTTAGTGATATCGTAGCGTGTGACAACTATGAACGAGCAGAAATACTCACCTTCTCATTCATCGTTGACACGTCGCTCATTTTCTAAATATCGAATGTCCGGTTGTTCATCGTTCCCGAGGCAGCACACATTGCTCCGTGTGACACCCCGGGAACGATGAACACAGCTTACCTGCGTCCCGCCGGCAATGCAGAAGGAAGGAGATGGCGGGATGTTTACATCCTGCTCATCTCCGCCCCTCCGCTTCTATTGGCCGGCGGCCGCTGTGTGACATCGCTGTGACTCTTAACGTTCCTCCCCCTTCAGGAAATGGATGTTCGCCGCCCACAGCGAGGTCGTTCGGGAGGTTAAAACATTGTGTGACATGGGCAACAAATTGCCCGTGCCGCACAAACGATGGGGGCGGGTGCGACCGCTCATGCGATCGCTCATGAAATCGGAGCGTGTAAAGCAGGCTTTAGAGGGATATTACCAATGTGGCTGGACTAAGCTGTAAGCTACTGAAGACGCCTCTGAGACACTTGCTCAGGACACTCACTTCAATCCTTGTCCTGCTCGGTTTTGTACCAGGAGCCGTCTCTTCATGTCACTTATTCCTTCGGTCACTGCGCTGACCCAGCTCCACTAGATCACCTCCTTCTCTTTCTCAGTTGTTCTTTCTTTTCCTTGGTCCCACTATCCTATGTAACGGTCTCCCTCTCTTTATGACACCCATGTCATGCAGCTCTGCTGCTACTCAGACCTGAGGTCTGTTCCTGTCACAGGCTGGGCCCTAACTGATGTTACCACAGAAACTATTTCTCTCCCTCAGCATTAGCTCCCCCTATAGGCTAATCCCCAAATCCCAACTGTTACCTGTCTGTTGCCGGGTAGATTTAATCTTTCACCTGCACCTATAACAATATTTTAAGCATCCTACATTATACGTATACTGCAAAACATTACAACTTATACCAATACGCATACATTACATCATCAGTACTGCTACACCTCTACATAGGAACATTCTCAACTCTGCTAGATCTTATACATTACAATACCTTACACTATACACTGCTACATAACATTAATTTATCTCCTATCACATAAATATATATATATATATATATATATATATACATATATATATATATATATAATACAGAAAAATTATATACAATATACAGTTAGGTCCAGAAATATTTGGACAGTGACACAATTTTGGCGAGTTGGGCTCTGCATGCCACCACATTGGATTTGAAATGAAACCTCTACAACAGAATTCAAGTGCAGATTGTAACGTTTAATTTGAAGGTTTGAACAAAAATATCTGATAGAAATTGTAGGAATTGTACACATTTCTTTACAAACACTCCACATTTTAGGAGGTCAAAAGTAATTGGACAAATAAACCAAACCCAAACAAAATATTTTTATTTTCAATATTTTGTTGCAAATCCTTTGAAGGCAATCACTGCCTTAAGTCTGGAACCCATGGACATCACCAAACGCTGGGTTTCCTCCTTCTTAATGCTTTGCCAAGCCTTTACAGCCACAGCCTTCAGGTCTTGCTTGTTTGTGGGTCTTTACGTCTTAAGTCTGGATTTGAGCAAGTGAAATGCATGCTCAATTGGGTTAAGATCTGGTGATTGACTTGGCCATTGCAGAATGTTCCACTTTTTTGCACTCATGAACTCCTGGGTAGCTTTGGCTGTATGCTTGGGGTCATTGTCCATCTGTAGTATGAAGCGCCGTCCGATCAACTTTGCGGCATTTGGCTGAATCTGGGCTGAAAGTATATCCCGGTACACTTCAGAATTCATCCGGCTACTCTTGTCTGCTGTTATGTCATCAATAAACACAAGTGACCCAGTGCCATTGAAAGCCATGCATGCCCATGCCATCACGTTGCCTCCACCATGTTTTACAGAGGATGTGGTGTGCCTTGGATCATGTGCCGTTCCCTTTCTTCTCCAAACTTTTTTCTTCCCATCATTCTGGTACAGGTTGATCTTTGTCTCATCTATCCATAGAATACTTTTCCAGAACTGAGCTGGCTTCATGAGGTGTTTTTCAGCAAATTTAACTCTGGCCTGTCTATTTTTGGAATTGATGAATGGTTTGCATCTAGATGTGAACCCTTTGTATTTACTTTCATGGAGTCTTCTCTTTACTGTTGACTTAGAGACAGATACACCTACTTCACTGAGAGTGTTCTGGACTTCAGTTGATGTTGTGAACGGGTTCTTCTTCACCAAAGAAAGTATGCGGCGATCATCCACCACTGTTGTCATCCGTGGACGCCCAGGCCTTTTTGAGTTCCCAAGCTCACCAGTCAATTCCTTTTTTCTCAGAATGTACCCGACTGTTGATTTTGCTACTCCAAGCATGTCTGCTATGATGGATTTTTTCTTTTTTTTCAAACTCGGGATGTTCTGCTTCACCTCAATTGAGAGTTCCTTAGACCGCATGTTGTCTGGTCACAGCAACAGCTTCCAAATGCAAAACCACACACATGTAATCAACCCCAGACCTTTTAACTACTTCATTGATTACAGGTTAACGAGGGAGACGCCTTCAGAGTTAATTGCAGCCCTTAGAGTCCCTTGTCCAATTACTTTTGGTCCCTTGAAAAAGAGGAGGCTATGCATTACAGAGCTATGATTCCTAAACCCTTTCTCCGATTTGGATGTGAAAACTCTCATATTGCAGCTGGGAGTGTGCACTTTCAGCCCATATTATATATATAATTGTATTTCTGAACATGTTTTTGTAAACAGCTAAAATAACAAAACTTGTGTCACTGTCCAAATATTTCTGGACCTAACTGTATAATACAAAAGTTTGGACACACCTTCTCATTCAAAGAGTTTTCTTTATTTTCATGACTCTGAAAATTGTGGATTCACATTGAAGGCATCAAAACTATGAACTAACACATGTGGAATGAAATACGTAACAAAAAAGTGTGAAACAACTGAAAATATGTCTTGTATTCTAGGTTCTTCAAAGTAGCCCCCTATTGCTTTCATTGCTACTTTGCACACTCTTGGCATTATCTTGATGAGCTTCAAGAGGTAGTCACCGGAAATGGTTTTCCAACAGTCTTGAAGAAGTTCCCAGAGATGCTTAGCACTTGTTGGCCCTTTTGCCTTCACTCTGCGGTCCTGCTCACCCCAAACCATCTCAATTGGATGCCACTCCTCATAGGAGATTCAAATAGGAGAACAACTTGCAAGTGGCCACCTTAAATACCTTTTCTCATGATTGGATAACCTGCCTATGAAGTTCAAAGCTCAATGAGGTTACAAAACCAATTTAGTGCTTTAGTAAGTCAGTAAAAAGTAGTTAGGAGTGTTCAAATCAAGAAATTGATAAGGGTACCCATACTTTTGCACCGGTCAAATTTTGTTTAAATGCGGATTGCACATTTTTTGTTAGTACAATAAACCTCATTTCAATCCAGAAATATTACTCAGTCCATCAGTTATTAGATATATGAAACTGAAATAGCTGTTGCAAAAACCCAAATTGTTATAAAGAAAAAAGGTTAACATTAATAGGGGTGCCCAAACTTTTTCATATGACTGTATGTTCAAATGGTCGAAACTTTTGGTCTGTGCTGTATATATATACTGTATATACGTACATATACATATATATATTTTTATATTTATTTTTAAGAACATGTTTGGTGTCTTTAAAGGTAGAAACTCCACCACCATCTTACACTGCAGTGCTCATTTGATGCTCAGTTTATGTTCCTTAACAATCTGCATTCACCTGCGGTTTTTATATAATAAAATAATCTATATACAGTAATTCTTCTGTCTGAGCACAGGAGTGCGAAGCAGAGTGGTTAAGACAGGGAATGTTCAGTACACACACTGTTTGAACATTTTTTATATATCTTTGCTGACCAGCAGTTAAAAACGGCTTCCAAAGAAGCATAAACTGGCTTTTGAAGCAGTGCTACAGCATAATGTTTAGGGGAGAAGAACGAAAATTAAGGTAATGAAATATATAATAAAAATACATAATTATGCAATTGCTAGAGGTGTTTCCAGAAGTAGGAACTCAATCGCAATGGCTTTGTTGTCTTCAGGGGTATGAACTCGACCACCATCTTACATTGCAGTGCTCTTTTGATGCCCAGTTTATGTTCCTTAACAAGCTGCTTTCACCTGCTGCTTTTATATAATAAAATAATCAGTTTACAGTAGTTCTGCTGTTTGAGCACAGGAGTGCGAAGCAGAGTGGTTAAGACAGGGAAAGTTCAGTACACACACTGTTTGAACATTTTTTATATATCTTTGCTGACCAGCAGTTAAAAGCAGCTTCCAAAGAAGCATAAACTGGGCTTTGAGAAAGCAAAATAATGTAATAAAATATATAATAAAAATACATAATTATGCAATGGACAGTGGATAATTTAATAAAAAGAAAATAATTTAGTTACTCAAATGAAAATCTAATTTTGTAGTTGTGGTCAGGAGAAAAAAAACTTTTTTTTTTCTTTTATATTTTAATATATTTTACTAAATCATTTTGCATCAAACTTTTTTTTAACTTATATAATATAATTCAATGCTGGCAAAGTTTAATGAAATTTTAAGATAGCAGACACAGGAGCCATTGTTAGTCCCCCAATTTTTATGACAATGCAAACAAGTACTGTTTCCGAAATGCCAGCTTTCATTGTGGAAGACATGTCTACTATAGTACTTTAATTCTCAAATATTGGATATAGAAGTAACCTCTAGTAGTAGTGGCGACTGTCCTACGCCTACAGCAATGGCATTAAATATATTGCATGGCATATATGTGATTTACACCAGCTCCTGGCATTATAATAGCTCAAAAGGATATTAATTAGAAAGTGTTCAACCCGCAGTTATAATTTTATCATACTTTGTAAAAGAAAGCCATTATGCTAATGGAATGAGAAGAGCGCAGTTCACTTTATGACCACTAGGTTGCACCAACTCATAATCTATAATTACTTTACTTCTTGTATTAAAGTGACTTTTAACTTATGGATTTTATATATGTAAACAAAATTAACCAGTGAGAAGTGGAACATCTATTTACTCTTCAATTTTCCTATTACGGCAGCGTTATGTAAGGATGACAGGAGACAGGATTACTGCTGATGATTAATTCTCCACATTTACAGAGAAGATCTTACAGCATTTAAATGCAATAAATGAGGATATCATCCATGAAAAGCAAATGTGTTTTGTGCATCGTTTGATATTTTGGAAGAACTAATTTCCCCACACAGGCTTTAAACTTTACATGGCATTTCATTCCTAAAAGACAATGGAAAAGATTTTTTCCCCTCTATGGTTGGCAGAAAGACAATGGAGATTTCCAGGGATGTAATTAGAAAAGCACATAGTGTCATAGCAGAGGTGAATGTGTGCTTTAACTGTTAATTTGCCACAAATTATTATACGAAGCACTGGTAGGAGGCAAAAATAGAATTAAAATCTCAATTTTGTGTCAGTTTCAGACAATGGTGAGCAGTGGCATTAGCGTTATGCATCGGCTTCATTAAGTTAGATTGTCCTGGCATGTTTTACTGACATTACGTTGGCCTCCAAGTGAAAGGAAAATTTTGAATGTTATAACTAGAGATGAGCGAACCGGTCGCGGTTCGGCTCGAGGTTGGTTCGCCGAACGGACCTCCCGTTCGAGTTCGGTTCGTCGAACGTTCGACGAACCGAACTCGAACTGCATAGGAAACAATGGCAGGCAATCACAAACACAGAAAAACACCTAGAAAACACCCTCAAAGGTGTCCAAAAGGTCACAAACAACTCACAACACATGGGAAAGTGACAAGGACATATACTCATGCGAAAACAAAAGAGCTGGACAAGGAAAAAGAGTAGGACACACAGATATATGAGTATATGCAAGGAAACATCGATTCCATTATTGTGCAACTTGAGCCCTGCTCATTTTAGGCTTCCAGTGTTGATAAATTGCCTGAGCTCGCCACGTACGTCTTGGGGATCTTGTCGTGTCCTGCAGCCAGCGTTCTCTCGGAACCTGTCTTCAGTGCTGCTGTGGGTCTGCTGGCAGATAAGCACACGTGTCTGTCCACTGACAATGTGGACATGGCTCTCAGAGGACTTTTCTTCCCCTGGGTCAGCCAGGGGACGGGAAAGGCACGCGTATTTTTGAGAGTGCTTCATGCAAAGCATCTTTTTCTTTTTCAAAAGGGGGCTCAACCGATGCCAGTCAAGTGGGGTGTGTGTGGCCCAGTTAGTGGCAACGAGGGAGACTGTGGTTGGAGTCCCCTCGCTGTGTTTCTAAAAGAACCAAGATGAACAAGTCATGGCTCTCAGAGGACTTTTCTTCCCCTGGGTCAGCCAGGGGACGGGAAAGGCACGCGTATTTTTGAGAGTGCTTCATGCAAAGCATCTTTTTATTTTTCAAAAGGGGGCTCAACCGATGCCAGTCAAGTGGGGTGTGTGTGGCCCAGTTAGTGGCAACGAGGGAGACTGTGGTTGGAGTCCCCTCGCTGTGTTTCTAAAAGAACCAAGATGAACAAGTCATGGCTCTCAGAGGACTTTTCTTCCCCTGGGTCAGCCAGGGGACGGGAAAGGCACGCGTATTTTTGAGAGTGCTTCATGCAAAGCATCTTTTTCTTTTTCAAAAGGGGGCTCAACCGATGCCAGTCAAGTGGGGTGTGTGTGGCCCAGTTAGTGGCAACGAGGGAGACTGTGGTTGGAGTCCCCTCGCTGTGTTTCTAAAAGAACCAAGATGAACAAGTCATGGCTCTCAGAGGACTTTTCTTCCCCTGGGTCAGCCAGGGGACGGGAAAGGCACGCGTATTTTTGAGAGTGCTTCATGCAAAGCATCTTTTTCTTTTTCAAAAGGGGGCTCAACCGATGCCAGTCAAGTGGGGTGTGTGTGGCCCAGTTAGTGGCAACGAGGGAGACTGTGGTTGGAGTCCCCTCGCTGTGTTTCTAAAAGAACCAAGATGAACAAGTCATGGCTCTCAGAGGACTTTTCTTCCCCTGGGTCAGCCAGGGGACGGGAAAGGCACGCGTATTTTTGAGAGTGCTTCATGCAAAGCATCTTTTTCTTTTTCAAAAGGGGGCTCAACCGATGCCAGTCAAGTGGGGTGTGTGTGGCCCAGTTAGTGGCAACGAGGGAGACTGTGGTTGGAGTCCCCTCGCTGTGTTTTACATGCTTTTAGAAGGGCATGACATGGCTTGGAGGTTGACTTTCATCATATGCAAACTGTTGGCTACCAAAATGCTGCCTTTCCAACAACTGTGGTTATAGGCAATGAGGAACATACTGATGAAGATGAGACGCAGATACCCGATTGGGATGACAACTTAAATATTTGGTCAGGGCAAGAAGAAACTCGGTCTGAGGGGGAGGGGAGTGCAAACACAACAATTGATGATGAAGTTCTAGATCCCACCTACTGTCAACCCACAGTCAGACACTCGAGGAGGTCAATAGAGGCGGTGGAGGAGGATGCAACCGACGTCGAAGTAACCTGGCGCCTTCCTGGACACAGTCGGAGCACTGGTAGCACGTCTACAACTGCATCCTCAGCCACCACTCTGCCTCTGAGCATTATTCGGGGTGGATCAACAGGTCGCATGGCCTCTAAGCCTTGCCTAGCCTGGTCCTTTTTTGACATAAAAAAAGATCGGCCAAATTATGTGATCTGTAACATTTGGCATGGTTATCTTAGTAGAGGTCAAAACCTCAGCAGTTTGACAACTTCTTCCATGAATCGTCACATGAATAAATATCATATGGCCTGGTGGGAAGCTCACCGTGCTGCAATGCGGCCTAGTGGAGCCAACCATCCACCGCCTGCCCCTTCCAGGGCATCCGCGCGCTCGTCATCTTCTAGGACTGTGGGGACAGCTGTCACACCTGTTTTTCCACCCACAACTTCCACCACTGTAACCGCAACAGGCAGTTTGCTTGGTAGGTCGTCAGTTGGTTTGGAAGGGGAAACAAGTGAGTGTGTACAGCTCTCTCAGACATCGATAGCACCAACTTTGGATGAAGGCAACATCATGTCTCCGCCTGCACTTTCCTCACAAAGCTGCATTTTTCCAGGGACACCCTACTCAACACCGTCTACACACAGCAGCCAGATCTCTGTCCCTCAGATGTGGTCAAATAAAAGGCCACTTCCTGCGACCCATGACAAAGCAAAGAGGTTGACTCTATCCCTCTGTAAGCTGTTGGCTACAGAAATGCTGCCTTTCCGCCTAGTGGACACACAGGATTTTAGAGACCTTATATCTGTCGCTGTGCCCCAGTACCAGATGCCTAGTCGCCACTACTTCTCTAAGAAAGGTGTGCCCGCGCTACACCAGCATGTCGCACACAACATCACCGCTTCCTTGAGAAACTCTGTGTGTGAACGGGTGCATTTCACCACCGATACTTGGACCAGTAAGCATGGACAGGGACGTTACATGTCGCTGACTGGGCACTGGGTAACTATGGTGATAGATGGTGAAGGGTCTGCTGCACAAGTCTTGCCGTCCCCACGACTTGTGTGTCAATTCTATGTCTGTCCAAGTTCCGCCACAGCTTCTGCATCCTCCACCTCATCTGTGTCCTCCACCTCCGCCCCAAGCCTGCCTGGTCAGGCCACCAGCGTTCTCACTGCGCAGAAGGAATCACGCACCCCTCATTACTATGCTGGCAGCAGAGCGCAACGGCATCAGGCGGTCTTTAGCTTGACATGTCTTGGGAATAAGAGTCACACAGCTGAGGAGTTGTGGTCAGCTCTGCGGTCCGAGTTTAATAAATGGTTGTCTCCACTCAACCTGCAGCCTGGTAAGGCCGTGTGCGACAATGCTGCAAACCTGGGTGCGGCCCTTCGCCTGGGCAAGGTGACACACGTACCTTGTATGGCTCACGTGTTGAACCTTGTCGTCCAGCAATTTTTAACACACTATCCCGGCCTAGATGGCCTTCTGAACAGGGCACGAAAACTGTCAGCTCACTTCCGCCGTTCAAGCGCCGCAGCAGAGCGACTTGCATCGCTCCAGAAGTCTTTCGGCCTGCCGGTTCATCGCCTGAAATGCGATGTGGCGACACGCTGGAATTCAACTCTCCACATGTTACAGCGACTGTGGCAGCACCGGCGAGCCCTGGTGCAATACGTCATGATGTATAGCCTGGGCCAACGAGATGCAGAAGTGGGGCAGATCACCCTGATGGAGTGATCTCAGATCAAGGACCTATGCACCCTTCTGCACAGTTTCGACATGGCGACGAATATGTTTAGCGCTGACAATGCCATTATCAGCATGACGATTCCAGTCATTTACATGCTGGAGCACACGCTAAACACTATTCGTAGTCAGGGGGTGGGACAACAGGAAGGGGAGGAACTACAGGAGGATTCATATGCGCAAGACACAACAACATCACCAAGGTCCAGACGTTCATCATCACCAACGCAGCAGGCATGGGACCATGGGGGACAGGGATCAACAAGGGCGCATGGTAGCAGGCGACATGTTGAGGAAGGTGCAGCAGGACATGAAGATATGGAGGACGAACTGTCCATGGACATGGAAGACTCAGCAGATGAGGGGGACCTTGGTCAAATTTCAGTTGAAAGAGGTTGGGGGGAGATGACAGAGGAAGAAAGAACGGTTAGCACCTCTATGCCACAAACACAGCGTGGACTTGGTCCGCATGGCTGCGCAAGACACATGAGTGCCTTCTTGTTGCACTACCTCCAACATGACCCTCGTATTGTCAAAATTAGAAGTGATGATGACTACTGGCTTGCCACACTATTAGATCCCCGGGACAAGTCCAAATTTTGTGACATAATTCCACCCATAGAAAGGGACGCACGTATGCAGGAGTATCAGCATAAGCTGTTACTCGATCTTAGCTCGGCTTTTCCACCAAACAACCGTGCAGGTGAAGGGAGTGATTCTCCCAGTTGTAACTTGACAAACATGGGACGGCCTCGTCATCTTCAACAGTCTACCCGTACCAGTAGGACCGTATCTGGTGCTGGTAACAGCAATTTTATGGAATCTTTTCATAATTTTTTTAGACCCTCCTTTGCAAGGCCACCAGAGACAACAAGTCTGACACATAGTCAACGGATGGAGAGGATGATACAGGAGTATCTCCAAATGAACATCGATGCAATGACTTTGCAAATGGAGCCTTGCTCCTTTTGGGCTTCAAATCTAGAAAAATTGACAGAGCTCTCCAGTTACGCCTTGGAGATTTTGTCGTGTCCAGCTGCCAGCGTTGTCTCTGAACGTGTCTTCAGTGCTGCTGGGTGTGTGCTGACAGATAAGCGCACGCGTCTGTCCAGTGACAATGTGGACAGACTGACGTTCATCAAAATGAACAAGTCATGGATCCAGAAGGAATTTACTACCCCTGTGTCATCCTGGGGAGAGTAAATGCTTGTGGATTTGGAATGTGCTTGATGCAAATCAAAACATCCTGTTTGCAACTAGGGCACAAGTGCTGCCACTGATGGGGTGTCTGTGTGCCCAATTTTGGGAAAAAAGGTAGACTCCGCTTGGAGTAACCCTTGCTTGCTGTGTTTTTTAAAAATGATACAAGATGAACAGATATGAAGGCAACATCATGTCTCCGCCTGCACTTTTCTCACAAACCTGCATTTTTCCAGGGACACCCTACTCAACACCGTCTACAGACAGCAGCCAGATCTCTGTCCCTCAGATGTGGTCAAATAAAAGGCCACTTACTGCGACCCATGACAAAGCTAAGTGGTTGACTCTATCCCTCTGTAAGCTGTTGGCTACCGAAATGCTGCCTTTACGCGTAGTGGACACACAGGATTTTACAGACCTTATGTCTGTCGCTGTGCCCCAGTACCAGATGCCCAATCACCACTGCTTCTCCAAGAAAAGCATGCCCGCGCTACACCAGCATGTCGCACACAACATCATCACCACTTCCTTGAGAAAATCTGTGTGCGACAGGGTGCATTTCAACACAGATACTTGGACCAGTAAGCATAGACAGGGTCATTACATGTCACTGACTGGGCACTGGCAAACTATGGTGAGAGATGGAGAAGGGTCTGCTGTACAAGTCTTGCCGTCCCCACGAGTTGTTTCAATCCTTGTTCTGTATGTAGAAGTTAATACACTGCTTCTGCCTCTTCAACCTCGTGTGGGTCCTCTACCTTGGCGCAAACCCTGTGTGGTCAGGCCACCCTTCCTTGCAACTGCGCACAAGGACTACCACACACCTCCTTACTATGCTGGCAGCAGAGCTCAATGCCATCAGGCAGTCAAAGTTTTACTTTGAAATGTATGGGAAATGTGAGTCACACCGCTATTCCAGAGAATAGTAGTCAGGCAGGGTCAAAACATTAATTGAGGAACAGGAACAGAATGGGACGGCCAGGACTTAATCAGAAAACAAGCAGAGGTGAAATGCGTATCGGCCAACAAGGTACATAAACAGCAAGCAGGAAAAGTAGTCAGGTAACAAGCACACAAAATCATAAAACTGAACTGGGGGTAAAATTAACCAGAGGTTCATAGCTATGTCTGGCAGTGGTCTGCAGACAGGATGGGCATAAAAAAGGGTGTGGTGTCTTCCCATTGGTTGTAGCTGAATGATGGTATTTCATCTGTGAGATACCCACCAGCTACATTCAGCCAGAGATTCTGCATCTGTCAAGGTAATGCAGCCCAGTGGGTGAGCATAACCTGCGTCCACCTGCGCCACTGGCATCGACTCCTCTCCCATCATCAGCACTATTCATGAAAGGAACACGTTGTCACCTGGCAACCGGAGTACAAATTGACGGAGCGGACTACGTTGGTGACTTAACAGCCGTGTGCGGCAATGATGCAAACCTGGCTGTGGGCCATCGTCAGGGCAATGTGACACACGTGCCTTGTATGGCTCACGTGTTGAACCGAATTCTCCAGCAATTTTTAAAACACCATCACGGCCTACATGGACTTGTGCAGCGGGCACGCTCACTATGTGCTCACTTCCATCGTGCGCACACAGCAGCTCAACAACTTTCATCACTCCGGAAGTCTTAGGGTCTGGCAGTTAAACGCCGGAAATGCGATGTTCCGACACGCAGGAATTGGAATCTGCACATGTTGCAGCGTGTGTGGCAGCACCGCAGAGCCCTGCTGAAATACGGTAAGACATATAGCCTGGGATAACTTGATCCAGAGGTGGTGCAGATCACGCTGCTGGAGTGGTGTCAGATCAAGGACCTATGCACCCTGCTACACAGTTTTGAAATGTCGACGAAGATGTTTAGCACTGGCAATGTCATTCTCAGGGTGACAATTCTGGTCATCTACATGATGGAGCACACTGTAATTATTATTCAGAGTCAGGTGTTGGGACAAGAGGAAGGGGAGGAAGTACAGGAGGAGTCATATGCGGAAGGGATAACAAGATCTACGAGGTCCAGATGGTCAGCGGCACCTATGCGGCAGTCATGGTGAGGGAGAGGGATTAACAAGGGCGCATAGTATCAGCAAAAAGTGTTGATGAAAGTGCAGGAGCCCATGAAGAAATGGAGGACGAACTGGCGATCGGCATGGAAGACTCAGCAGATGAGTGAGAGCTTGCTCACATTTCGGTTGTGCGAGGGTGTGGGTAGAGGACAGAGGAAGTATGCACGATTCTCACCTCTCTGCCACCAACACACCAAGGACTTGGTCCTCCTGGATGCACAAGACACATGAGCGGATTCTTGCTGCACTACCTACAACATGACCCTCGGATTGTACGAATTCAAAGTAATCCAGAATACTGGGTTGCCACACTGTTAGATCCCCGGTACAAGACAAAATTTGCCGAACTAATTCCTGCCATAGAAATAGACGCACGTATACAGGAGTATCTGCAGAATGTGGTACGCAATCTTAGATCTACTTTTCCACTAAACACCAGTGCTGCACAGAGTGAATCTCAACGCTTTGTCATGGATAGGAGGAAATGGTCTTTTACTTGTCCACATCGGAGGGACCGAGGGATGGCTGCTGTGCTGAGATGGCGTTGAGTACGGTGTCCCTGCACAGTTGCACTTTTGGTCATATCCCAAAATGAGTTGGAAAAGGACAGATGCTGTTGGAAAGGGGAACAGGTGTGTTGGAAAGGGGAAAAAAATTTTGGTCCGTGGATTTGGTGGTTAAGCAACTGTAACATTTGCTGAAGAAACAACATCTGTTACAGTGGGACTGGCAGATTTGGATAAAGTGGTATATAATCTGTGACCGCTATATAACGAAAATTAATAAGAAAAGAAAGAGAAAGGTATATATCCCCATCAGCAGTCAGTGTCCACCGTGCTCCCAGTTGGAAAAGGAGAGGTTGGCAACTGGAAGGTTTGGTGGAGGATACAGAGCTGTGTGGCTATGAAACTAATAGTAGCCTGAACCGAGTTAGACGCCATTCGGATCTGGAGACTGTGAGCCCTGTTAGCGTCACAGGGTCCACATGCCCACCCAGCCCAGGAACTCCCTGTTAACAACACAGGGGCCATTGAGTACGCTGACCGTGTGCGTAGGGGCCACACCTGTGGACAGCAGGCGCATCAGCAGCAGCAGGCCTGTTAATGCCACTGGGCTGCACAAGCAGGACTGTTAGGACAGGAGCTGGTCTTAACCGTTCTGCGTTACCAACTGTGGTGGTGGCCTGCATCCACCACCCTATCCCTGCCTACCTCTGGCCTAAAGCCGCAATGGGTTCAACACATGGAGGTGTGCTCTTTCGGAGCATAATAGAAGACTGTGCACCTCCTTGTTGGCTCCAGCCCCTTTGATAACCTGGGTCCGCCCCAAACCATGGTGAACCACAATGCACCTCCTATAGACAAAAGTAGAGTGACACGTCATGAGTGGCATAACTAGCGTCCTATTTGGAAACGCAACTTCAATGATGACCTCATGGCTGCCATGACCCAAACACCTCACCAGTCATCGTCTGACCATCAATAATGCGATGACAAGTCATAGGTGTGGGCCTCTGCAAGCCATTTGGGAGGACACCTGATGCCCTGTGGTCTATATGGGACCCCCACATCAGGGCCAGGGCCAAAGAGTTCATTACCGGACCTAGTCTCTGATGCAGGAAGTGCCTGAGCATGCTCAGTAGCATGAAATACAGTCTCTGAAAAAAGACTATCAGCTTTAGCATGGTGTCTAGGCACAAAACAGGACTTAGACCCGGCACGGAATGCAAGCACCTGTGCAAAGAGGCTTTTCACACTTAGTGTGGGAGCATGCGCTGTATCCCGAAATGAAGACTTAGCGTCAGGAATGGCACAGTCAGGCTGAGCATACTCACTAGGCGAAACACTGTAATTATGCTGCAGCTGGGGTACATCGGCACACGCATGCGCACTAGCTGCCTCTCCACACTTAGACGTGGAGGGGAAATTTGTCTTGGAGATGCTGTCTATGAACAGAAGGAAAAGCTAAAGGAAGCCTGACTTTCTATCCCTCCGAATTATGAAATGCAGCAATGAATTCCATGAGTTTGCTATAACATTAGCGTAGCAAAATGTGCATGAGGGTGTGATGTAGAGGTGCTATAAATAGCTTGTCACCAGTGGGGCACTAATGGAATACAACAGCCAGTTCTATGATGCCACAAAATGGCAGTATTTTGTGCTATCATTATAGCTTATTAAAAACAGAGCACGAGGTTGTCATGCAGAGGTGCTGCACATAGATTTGCAGTAGTGTGAATAGACAAAAGTACAATAGCCACGTTTAGGATACAACTAGGTACAGTGAGTGTTTGCTAGTATAATGGCTGAGTTTAAAAAAGTTTGAGTGTGCAATGCAGGCAGACGTGCTGCAAATAACGTTCCAATACTGTGAATAGACAAAAGTACAAAAGCCACGTTTAGGATACAACTAGGTACACTGTGTGTTTGCTAGTATAATGGCTGAGTTTAAAAAAGTTAGAGTGTGCAATGCAGGCAGACGTGCTGCAAATAACGTTCCAATACTGTGAATTGACAAAAGTACAATAGCCACGTTTAGGATGCCACTAGGTACACTGAGTGTTTGCTAGTATAATGGCTGAGTTTAAAAAAGTTAGAGTGTGCAATGCAGGCAGACGTGCTGCAAATAACGTTCCAATACTGTGAATTGACAAAAGTACAATAGCCACTTTTAGGATACAACTAGGTACAGTGAGTGTTTGCTAGTATAATGGCTGAGTTTAAAAAAGTTAGAGTGTGCAATGCAGGCAGACGTGCTGCAAATAACGTTCCAATACTGTGAATAGACAAAAGTACAAAAGCCACGTTTAGGATACAACTAGGTACACTGTGTGTTTGCTAGTATAATGGCTGAGTTTAAAAAAGTTAGAGTGTGCAATGCAGGCAGACGTGCTGCAAATAACGTTCCAATACTGTGAATTGACAAAAGTACAATAGCCACGTATAGGATGCCACTAGGTACACTGAGTGTTTGCTAGTATAATGGCTTAGTAACAATGAGTTGTAGTGTGCAATGCAGGCAGACGTGCTCTGCAAATGTCTTTGCACTAGTGGGACTATAGCAAAGTCCAATAGCCACGTATAGGATGCCACTAGGTACACTGAGTGTTTGCTAGTAAAATTGCTTAGTTTAAAAAAGTTGGAGTGTGCAATGCAGGCAGATGTGCTCTGCTAATGTCTTTGCACTAGTGGGACTATAGCAAAGTCCAATAGCCACTTTTAGGATGCCACTAGGTACACTGAGTGTTTGCTAGTAAAATTGCTTAGTTTAAAAAAGTTGGAGTGTGCAATGCAGGCAGATGTGCTCTGCAAATGTCTTTGCACTAGTGGGACTATAGCAAAGTCCAATAGCCACGTATAGGATGCCACTAGGTACACTGAGTGTTTGCTAGTATAATGGCTTAGTAACAATGAGTTGTAGTGTGCAATGCAGGCAGACGTGCTCTGCAAATGTCTTTGCACTAGTGGGACTATAGCAAAGTCCAATAGCCACGTATAGGATGCCACTAGGTACACTGAGTGTTTGCTAGTAAAATTGCTTAGTTTAAAAAAGTTGGAGTGTGCAATGCAGGCAGATGTGCTCTGCTAATGTCTTTGCACTAGTGGGACTATAGCAAAGTCCAATAGCCACTTTTAGGATGCCACTAGGTACACTGAGTGTTTGCTAGTAAAATTGCTTAGTTTAAAAAAGTTGGAGTGTGCAATGCAGGCAGATGTGCTCTGCAAATGTCTTTGCACTAGTGGGACTATAGCAAAGTCCAATAGCCACGTATAGGATGCCACTAGGTACACTGAGTGTTTGCTAGTATAATGGCTTAGTAACAATGAGTTGTAGTGTGCAATGCAGGCAGACGTGCTCTGCAAATGTCTTTGCACTAGTGGGACTATAGCAAAGTCCAATAGCCACGTATAGGATGCCACTAGGTACACTGAGTGTTTGCTAGTAAAATTGCTTAGCTTAAAAAAGTTGGAGTGTGCAATGCAGGCAGATGTGCTCTGCTAATGTCTTTGCACTAGTGGGACTATAGCAAAGTCCAATAGCCACTTTTAGGATGCCACTAGGTACACTGAGTGTTTGCTAGTAAAATTGCTTAGTTTAAAAAAGTTAGAGTGTGCAATGCAGGCAGACGTGCTGCAAATAACGTTCCAATACTGTGAATTGACAAAAGTACAGTAGCCACGTATAGGATGCCACTAGGTACACTGAGTGTTTGCTAGTATAATGGCTTAGTAACAATGAGTTGTAGTGTGCAATGCAGGCAGACGTGCTCTGCAAATGTCTTTGCACTAGTGGGACTATAGCAAAGTCCAATAGCCACGTATAGGATGCCACTAGGTACACTGAGTGTTTGCTAGTAAAATTGCTTAGTTTAAAAAAGTTGGAGTGTGCAATGCAGGCAGATGTGCTCTGCAAATGTCTTTGCACTAGTGGGACTACAGCAAAGTCCAATAGCCACGTATAGGATGCCACTAGGTACACTGAGTGTTTGCTAGTATAATGGCTTAGTAACAATGAGTTGGAGTGTGCAATGCAGGCAGACGTGCTCTGCAAATGTCTTTGCACTAGTGGGACTATAGCAAAGTCCAATAGCCACCTTTAGGATGCCACTAGGTACACTGAGTGTTTGCTAGTAAAATTGCTTAGTTTAAAAAAGTTGTAGTGTGCAATGCAGGCAGACGTGCTCTGCAAATGTCTTTGCACTAGTGGGACTATAGCAAAGTCCAATAGCCACAGATAGGATGCCACTAGGTACACTGAGTGTTTGCTAGTATAATGGCTTAGTTAGAATGAGTTGGAGTGTGCAGAGGACAAGAGGGTACAGTGGCAGGATTGTGGTGCTCTGGGTAGAGGAATGGAAGCCTGCCTTTCTATTCCCTCCTAATGGTGAAATGCAGGGAGGAAATCCCTGACCTGGGCTACACAGACGCTGTTGCTGTTTGCAGGACCTGTCACCTATGGCTCTCTGACCCTGCCGCTTTGAGCCCTTAAAAGGACTGCTAGAAAGTGCTCTCCCTATGCTGTCTAACGCTGTGTATGCAGCGCATACAGCTGTATCGGCTATAGGACTCAGGAGGACGGAGCTGCGACACTGATGTCTGACACCAAAGACGCAGAAGGCAGATAATGGCGTCCGTGAAGAAAATGTCCGGTTTTATAATGCAGGGACATGTGACATGCAGATCCTATCACACATGCCGTTGCTTCTCTGGCTCAAAGTCCACTTAGCTGTGTGTGTGTCTGTGATTGGCTGACATGCTGGCCCGCCCCACAAGGCGCGCGCGCTTAGGGAAGGAAGACAAGAAAAAAAAAAAAAAAAATGGCGATCGCCATTATAGAAACAGCAGTGATCTGAAGGCGCTGTTCACGCACACTATACACTGAAATGTGATAATAGTGTGATTCACCGAGTGACTTACACTATTACAGCGGAAACCAAGCTATAATTTAGCTGTTTTTTGGCTGCTAGAACCGTTCTCGAACGTTTCTAGAACTATCGAGCTTTTGCAAAAAGCTCGAGTTCTAGTTCGATCTAGAACATGCCCCAAAATCACTCGAGCCTAGAACTGGAGAACCACGAACCACGAACCGCACTCAACTCTAGTTATAACAATATGTTGTATACTATTTCAGCTCATCTGGTGAGGTGGCTCCTCCAAGCCCAGTCTGAGTGGGCACAAATGGGACGGGCATCGCTGCAGCAGGCAGGGGAGGCACACAGGAAAAAAGGTGTAGAAGCACTGGAGGCTGCAGGCAGATGTCGCGGGCGGCGGGGTGCTGCGCTCGCTAACGCTCGGGTCTGGCGCTGTGGCTGCTGCTCGGTGGCTCGAGCGGTGGTCCGGATCCAGGGACTCGAGCGGCGCTCCTCGCCCGTGAGTGAAAAGGGGGTGGTTTGTTTGGGGATTTAGTCCGTGACGCCACCCACGGGTTGTGGTGAAGATGGGCACCACCACTGCTGGTGACGGGAATCCCGGGAGCGATGGTAGGGAGCAGCTGGGATGTTGTTTTCCCCCTCCGTGGGTAGGGGTTGGTGGTCCCGGGGCCCGGTGGTGTGACGGGGAGGCAGGGTTGGTGAGGTGCAGGGTGGCAGGGACAGCGCGGCGTGGTTCCGGATGGCACGGGTGTACTCACTCAGCAATAGATGCACAAAGTCTCCGGTAAACCAAATGGCTGGATGGACGGGTCCCGCAGCCGGCTGCAGTGTCTCTCCCCGGACAGGTGATGGTGGCTCCCCGGACAGGTGATGGTGCACCTTTTGTGTACTGTGTTGACTCCAATGGCTTCCCAACGGTAGTACGCTCCCCGGTGTATAGACACCGGAGGAGCCCGTTCTGCCCGCAGGCGCTAGCTCTCGGATTTCTAGTCTGTGGCGGTGGCTATATATCCTCAAGGTGTGAGCGGTTGCTTTCAATCGGGACTTGGTTGTTAGGGAACCCCGGGGGTGCCTGTCACATTCGGATTTGACTATTGACGGCGGCTCCAAGCCTGGTCAGGGTCCGATGATCCTGCCTGTGTGCTTAGCTTCACTCCGTTCTTGGTCTGGTACCGGTGGGCCACCGCCCAGCCCCGGTCCTTATGGCTCTGCGGAGTTCCACCAACTCCTGCAGACGGCCACCACCATCTGCCAACCTTGCTCTCAGTGCCTAGGCTCCGACCCAGACACTTGCAGTTTCGTGACCTCTCACTTTCACCTCCTGAACTGATCTACTGCTTTTCCTGCCTCCAGGCCTGTGAACTCCTCGGTGGGTGGGGCCAACCGCCTGGCCCCGCCCCACCTGGTGTGGACATCAGACCCTGGAGGGAAGCAACAAGGGTTTTTGACTAATGTAACTGTCTGGGGGGTGGGGGTGTGTGTGTGTTTTGTCTGTGGCTACCTGGCTAGTCCAGGGCGCTGCATTGACAGGAGACCAGGAAGCAGGTAGCAGAAGCACTGGAGACCACAGGCAGACAGAGACCAGGAAGCAGGTAGGAGAAGCACTGGAGGCTGCAGGCAGACAGGAGACCAGGAATCAGGTAGCAGAAGCACTGGAGACCACAGGCAGACAGAGACCAGGAAGCAGGTAGGAGAAGCACTGGAGTCTGCAGGCAGACAGGAGACCTGGAAGCAGGTAGTAGAAGCACTGGAGGCCACACGCAGACAGGAGACAAGGAAGCAGGTGTTAGAAGCACTGGAGACCACAGACAGACAGGAGACTGGAAAGCAGGAAGTAGAAGCACTGGAAGCTGAAGGCAGACAGGAGACAAGGAAGCAGGTATTAGAAGCACTGGAGACCACAGGCAGACAGAGACCAGGAAGCAGGTAGGAGAAGCACTGGAGTCTGCAGGCAGACAGGAGACCTGGAAGCAGGTAGTAGAAGCACTGGAGGCCACACGCAGACAGGAGACAAGGAAGCAGGTGTTAGAAGCACTGGAGACCACAGGCAGACAGGAGACTGGAAAGCAGGTAGTAGAAGCACTGGAAGCTGAAGGCAGACAGGAGACAAGGAAGCAGGTATTAGAAGCACTGGAGACCACAGGCAGACAGGAGACTGGAAAGAAGGTATTAGAAGCACTGGAGGCTGCAGGCAGACAGGAGACAAGGAAGCAGGTATTAGAAGCACTGTAGACCACAGGCAGACAGGAGACAAGGAAGCAGGCAGTAGAAGCACTGGAGGACACAGGCAGACAGGAGACTGGAAAGCAGGTAGTGGAAGTACTTGAGGCCACAGGCACACAGGAGACCTGGAAGTAGGTAGCGGAAGGACTGGAGGCTGGAGACAGACAGGAGACCTGGAAGCAGGTATCACAGAAGCACTGGAGGCTGCAGACAGACAGGAGACAAGGAAGCAGGTATTAGAAGCACTGTAGACCACAGGCAGACAGGAGACTGGAAAGCAGGTAGTAGAAGCACTGGAGGCTGCAGGCAGACAGGAGACTGGGAAGCAGGTAGTGGAAGTACTGGAGGCCACAGGCAGACAGGAGACCAGGAAGCAGGTAGCAAAAGCACTGGAGGCTGCGGGCAGACAGGAGACCAGGAAGCAGGTAGCAGAAGCACTAGAGGCTGCAGGCAGACAGGAGACCAGGAAGCAGGTAGTAGAAGCACTGGAGACCACAGGCAGACAGGAGACCAGGAAGCAGTTAGCAGAAGTACTGGAGGCCACAGGCAGACAGGAGACCAGGAAGCAAGTAGCAGAAGCATTGAAGGCCAAGGGCAGACAGGAGAGCGGTAAGCAGGTAGTTGAAACACTAGAAGCCACAGGCTGACAATAGACTGAGAAGTGGATAGTAGAAGCATTGGAGGCCACAAGTAGACAGGAGACTGGGAATCAAGTAGTAGAAGCACTGGCGGCCGCAGATAGGAGACAAGGAAGAAAGTAGCAAGCAGAAGCACTGAAGGCTACAGGCAGACAGGAGACCAGGAAGCAGGTAGCAGAAGCACAGGAGGCCACTGGCAGACAGGAGACCAGGAAGCAGGTATCAGAAGCACTAGAGGCTGCAGGCAGACAGGAGACCAGGAAGCAGGTAGTATAAGCACTGGAGGCCACAAGCAGACAAGAGACCAGGAAGCAGGTAGCAGAAGTTCTGGAGGCCACAGGCAGACAGGAGACCAGAAAGCAGGTAGCATAAGTGCGTCGCCCACAGCGCTGCAGCGGTCGTCTCAGGGCCACCGCTCCACCTCCAGGGACACCACAGGGACTTGTCTTAGGGATCTTCTCTGGCAACAGGTATGTCGGGTTATTCACTTCTGAGTCCTGACGCCACTCTTGGTTTGCAGTCAGGGTTATGGGTGACCGTCACTGCAGTTTAACGAGCGTCTGGGGCTGATGGAATCTGCAGTCAGTTGGTGTGGTCTCCCGAGAGTGAGGCTGGCCCCAGGGGTATGTGCATAGGACTACAGGTCGCAGAATAACTCAGTCTCAGTCCCGAAGTGTCTTGCAACTGGTTTTTGCTCACTTTCAAGTGCTTCAAGTGGTAACCGGGCGATGGTGAGATCCACCAAGAGAGAACCAGGTATCCTTCAGGCTGGTATAAGGGTAGCTGCTGACTCGCCTTAGCACTTCTTGTTTCGGACAACCCCTGACTTAAAGTACCGTGGGATTCATCCAGGGAAGTCACAACTGCCTTTTCTCCCCTTTCTGGCCCGTTTGCTGGCAGCGTGGACCAACGTGGATAGCTCAGGTTCAATCCTCCTTATGGACCCCCTCGTTGCCTGATGCTCGGACTCTGTTTTGGTTGGTGTGGGACTTGTTGTCCACCCCACCGGCAGGTTTAGCAGACCACTAAATGGATGTCTTGCTCTAGGGACCTGTTCCCCATGTGTGCCTAGCCCTCCAGAAGTCTCCGTACACGACCAGCTGACTTCCTCAGTGTCTTTCTGTCCAACTTCTGTTGACTGTTCTCCCCTGCCAACAGCCACTACACGTGCAGGGTCTGACTAGCGTGTCCGCTCTCTTGCGTCTCCACTTCAGACTCGGCTTGCTCCTCTCCTACTCCTTCTTCCGACTGCCACTGCAAAAACTAGCTCCCAGCCTCTCTACCGCACCCCTTGATTGTATGTGTAGGCACGCCCCCTCCTGGGTCTGCCCAGGGGTCCCCTCAATGGTGTGTGAGACCTGGTCACTATGTGTCTGTGCGTACACACCCTAATCAGCCTTTAGTATTACCTGTTTGCACTCACACAGTATGGGTGCAGTACTCAGTGGCACCTAACCAGGTCAAGGGCACCACAGAAGCACTGGAGACCAGTCAGATAGGAGACCAGAAAGAAGGTGGCAGAAGCACTGGAGGCCACAGTAAGGACACCGGAAGCAAGTAGCAGAAGCACTGCAGGCAGACAGGAGATTGGGAAGCAGTTAGTAGAAGCACTGAAGGCCAAGGGCAGACAGGAGAGTGGTAAGCAGGTAATTGAAACACTAGAAGCCACAGACTGACAATAGACTGGGAAGTAGATAGTAGAAGCATTGGAGGCCACAAGTAGACAGGAGACTGGGAATCAAGTAGTAGAAGCACTGACGGCCGCAGATAGGAGGCAAGGAAGAAAGTAGCAAGCAGAAGCACTGGAGTTCATAGGCAGACAGCTGACCAGGAAGCAGGTAGTAGAAGCACAGGAAGTTGCTGGTAAACAGGAGACCGGGAAGCAAGTAATAGAAGTACTGGAGGCCACAGATTGGAGTCCAAGAAGCAAGTAACAGAAGCACTGGAAACCACAGGCAGACAGAAGACAGGGAAGCAGGTAGAAGAAGCACTGGAGGCCGCTGGCAGACAGGAGACCAGGAAGCAGGTAGCAGAAGCACTAGAGGCTGCAGGCAGACAGGAGACCAGGAAGCAGGTTGTAGATAGAAGTCCTGGAGGCCGCAGCAGAACAGATTTCAGTAGATCAGGGTGAGGAAATCGAAGCCCAAATCCAGGACAGGCATGTAACACATGACTACGACTTAGATCATCGTATCAGCTACCAGCACAATCCTAGGATGTATAGAAGGTCAGCATTGAGTATATTTGTTTACGTAGGTAGACGTGTGTGTATATAAATATATTTATATTTAAAATAAAAAAAGTATATATATATTGTATACTTGGAGGCTAACCGACTATTCATTTATCGCAATGTTGGCAGCTTGTTAATACTGCTCTATTAAGGCATAAAAATGTACACTCTGTGTAAAGTTGCTACTCCTCATGCTTAAAGCCTGCTTTACACGCTTCAATAAATCTTTCAATCCGTCGTCGGGGTCAAGTTGTAAGTGACGCACATCCTGCATCGTTCGTGACGTATTTGCGTGTGACACCTACATGCGATCAAGATTGAACGAAAATACGGTGATCGCATACACGTCGTTTATTCCTCATACATTAGACGTTTTGTTGTATGAACCTAGTCAATTGTAACGTGTGACATCCCTCATACGATTTTGATGTCTGAGGCTATGTGCGCAGGTGTGCGCTCTGCACCGCAGCTTAAAAAAGGTCTGCTTCAGAGCGCAGCTGAAAAGCTGCATTCTGAAGCGCCTCACAATGTCTGTCATTCACTAATCTCTGTCAGTCCGTCACTATCTCTGTCCCTCTCTCACAGTCTGTCGGTCAGTTTCCCCCCCTCTCTCATACTCACCGATCCCCGATCACCGGCGCGGCGCTGCACGGCATTCACACTGCTCCGGCGGCTTTAACTGTTTTGAAAAAGCCGGCCGCCCATTAAACAATCTCGTATTCCCTGCTTTCCCCGCCCACCGGCGCCTATGATTGGTTACAGTGAGACACGCCCCCACGCTGAGTGACAGGTGTCACACTGCACCCAATCACAGCAGCCGGTGGGCGTGTCTATACTGTGCAGTGAAATAAATAATTAAATAATTAAAAAAAACGGCGTGCGGTCCACCACAATTTTAAAACCAGTCAGATAAAGCCATACGGCTGAAGGCTGGTATTCTCAGGATGGGGAGCTCCACGTTATGGGGAGCCCCCCAGCCTAACAATATCAGTCAGCAGCCGCCCAGAATTGCCGCATACATTAGATGCGACAGTTCTGGGACTGTACCCGGCTCTTCCCGATTTGCCCTGGTGCGTTGGCAAATCGGGGTAATAAGGAGTTATTGGCAGCCCATAGCTGCCAATAAGTCCTAGATTAATCATGTCAGGCGTCTATGAGACACCCTCCATGATTAATCTGTAAATTACAGTAAATAAACACACGCACATGAAAAAATCCTTTATTATAAATAAAAAACACAAACATATACCCTGGTTAACCACTTTAATCAGCCCCAAAAAGCCCTCCATGTCCGGCGTAATCCAGGACGGTCCAGCGTCGCTTCCAGCGCTGCTGCATGGAGGTGACCGGAGCTGCAGGAGACACAGCCGCTCCGGTCACCTCCACACAGCTAATGAAGACAGCCGCGCGATCAGCTGAGCTGTCACTGAGGTTACCCGCTGTCACTGGATCCAGCGGTGGATCCAGCGGTGGTCGCGGGTAACCTCACTTGACAGCTCAGCTGATCGCGCTACTCACCTCAGTTGCTGACTGGAGCTGACCGGAGCGGCGGTGAGTAGCGCGATCAGCTGAGCTGTCACTGAGGTTACCCGAGGCCACCGCTGCATCCACCGCTGGATCCAGTGACAGCGGGTAACCTCAGTGACAGATCAGCTGATCGCGTGGCTGTCTTCATTTGCTGTGTGGAGGTGACCGGAGCGGCTGTGTCTGCTGCAGCTCCGGTCACCTCCATGCAGCAGCGCTGGAAGCGACGCTGGACCATCCTGGATTACGCCGGACATGGAGGGCTTTTTGGGGCTGATTAAAGTGGTTAACCAGGGTATATGTTTGTGTTTTTTATTTATAATAAAGGATTTTTTCATGTGTGTGTGCGTGTTTATTTACTGTAATTTACAGATTAATCATGGAAGGTGTCTCATAGACGCCTGACATGATTAATCTAGGACTTATTGGCAGCTATGGGCTGCCAATAACTCCTTATTACCCCGATTTGCAAACGCACCAGGGCAAATCAGGAAGAGCCGGGTAGAGTCCCAGAACTGTCGCATATAATGTATGCGGCAATTCTGGGCGGCTGTTGGCTGATATTGTTAGGCTGGGGGGCTCCCCATAACGTGGAGCTCCCCATCCTGAGAATACCAGCCTTCAGCCGTATGGCTTTATCTGGCTGGTTTTAAAATTGGGGGGGACCGCACGCCGTTTTTTTTAATTATTTAATTATTTATTTCACTACACAGTATAGACACGCCCACCGGCTGCTGTGATTGGGTGTAGTGTGACACCTGTCACTCAGCGTGGGGGCGTGTCTCACTGTAACCAATCATAGGCACCGGTGGGCGGGGATAGCTGGGAATACGAGATTGTTTAATGGGCGGCCGGCTTTTTCAAAATAGTAAAAGCCGCCGGAGCAGTGTGAATGCCGTGCAGCGCCGGGGATCGGTGCGTATATGAGAGAGGGCTGCTAACTTCAGTCACTCAGGAGTTTAGCGGTCACCGGTGAGCCCTTCACTGGTGACCGCTAATCGGGACGCGACACAGACAGAGCCGCAGCATGACAATGAAGTCGGGTGAAGTTCACCCGAGTTCATTCTGACAGTGCGGCTCTGTCTGTGTCTGTCATCTGCCATTCATCTCTGCTACATGGCTGTCTGTGTCTGCTGTCAGCGGCCATGTAGCAGAGCTGAATGGCAGATGACATAGTAAAAACGCATCCCTACACATTACACACGCTTGTCAAGTCAATAAATAAAAAAAAAAAAAAAAGGTGCCCAATGCATACGTCACAGAACACATGATCTAAAGGATCGCACATAACATTGATCAATTTAACATAGACTACTAACGCTCGTGTGACAGCAAATGAACGACCTACGTGCAATCTCATTCAATCGCATATGCGACCTGGGCGTGTCACATCGCATACGAGATCGCATACCTAATTGTAAGGTGTAAAGCTGGCTTTACAGTGCAGCTCTGCTTGTTCAGACTAGCTGGAGCAGATGACTCTTTTTTTTCTTCCCAGAGATAACCTTGTTAATCTATCCGCCTAACAAATTTGAACAAAAGGATTAAGCAAGTGAATTACAACTGTGCAATCCTTTTGAAATCATTAGATTTGGTAAAAAAAGGGGTTGTCTGGGTCTTTTTTATTGATGGCCTATCCTAGGATAGGTTAAAAGTTTCTGATTGGAGGTGGTGCAGCACTCCGCATGCCCCGATGATCACAGGATATGTGGAGATCATATTTTATTTACGTGCCTTTGTGGGGAGCACATGCTGTATATAGGAGACTATGTGGGGGCTCTCATAATGTATATAGGAGGCTATATAGAGCCTCATGTTGTATACACTCATGTTGGCTACATGGAGGCTCATAATGTAAATCGGAGGCTTTGTGGGGCTCAGAAATGTAAATAAGAGGTTATGCGGGGGCTTATACTGTATATATGAGGCTAAGTGGGGCTTATAGTGTATTTAAAATGCTATGTAGGACTCATAATGTATTTAGGAGGCTAAGTGAGGGCTCGTTCTGTATTAAGGAGGCTACATAGGGCCTCCTGCTGTGTATTGAAGGCAGTTTGGGGGCTGCTGCTGTATATAACAGGCTATGTGGGACTCGTACTATATTTAGGAGGCTATGTGGGGCTCATAATGTATTTGGGGGTTATGTAGGGGCCAGTGGCATAACTTGTGTTTGATGGGCCCCAGTGCAAACTTTGGACCTGGGCTTACCCCCACATATGTTGGTAAGATCAATGTGCCTTTGTATTGTTCTAAATACTATAAAGACATATGAGTTGCCCTTCTCCCATTATGTAGTAATGTTCCCCATCCTGTTCTAATGTACCCCATCCTGGGTACCTTCTTGGTAAACATGTCCCCCTTACTGGTATATATGTGCCCATCCTGGTAAATATGTCCCCTATCCTGGTATATATGTTCCCATACTAGTAAATATGTCCCCACGGTAAATATGTCCCTCATCCTAGGCCCCCTGCTGGTTTATATGTCCCCTTCCTTGTATATATACAGTGCTGGCCAAAAGTATTGGCACCCCTGCAATTCTGTCAGATAATACTCAGTTTCTTCCTGAAAATGATTGCAATCACAAATTCTTTGCTATTATTATATTCATTTAATTTGTCTTCAATGAAAAAAAGAAAAAAAATTGTCATAAAGCCAAATTGGATATAATTCCTCACCAAACATAAAAAGGGGGTGAACAAAAGTATTCGCACTGTTTGAAAAATCATGTGATGCTTCTCTAATTTGTGTAATTAACAGCCCCTGTAACTTACCTGTGGCACCTAACAGGTGTTGGCAATAACTAAATCACACGTGCATCCAGTTGACATGGATTAAAGTTGACTCAACCTCTGTCCTGTGTCCTTGTGTGTACCACATTGAGCATGGAGAAAAGAAAGAAGACCAAAGAACTGTCTGAGGACTTGAGAATCCAAATTGTGAGGATGCATGAGCAATCTCAAGGCTACAAGTCCATCTCCAAAGACCTGAAAGTTCCTGTGTCTACGGTGCGCAGTGTCATCAAGAAGTTTAAAGCCCATGGCACTGTGGCTAACCTCCCTAGATGTGGAAGGAAAAGAAAAATTGACGAGAAATTTCAACGCAAGATTGTGCGGATGGTGGATAAAGAACCTCGACTAACATCCAAACAAGTTCAAGCTGCCCTGCAGTCCGAGGGTACAACGGTGTCAGCCCGTACTATCCATCGGCGTCTGAATGTAAAGGGATTGTATGGTAGGATACCCAGGAAGACCCCACTTCTTACCCCGAGACATAAAAAAGCCAGGCTGGAATTTGCCAAAACTTACCTGAGAAAGCCTAAAACATTTTAGAAGAATGTTCTCTGGTCAGATGAGCCAAAAGTAGAGCTTTTTGGGAAAAGTCATCAACATAGAGTTTACAGGGAAAAAAAAGAGGCATTCAAATAAAAGAACACAGTCCCTACAGTCAAACAGAGCGGAGGTTCCCTGATACTTTGGGGTTGCTTTGCTGCCTCTGGCACTGGACTGCTTGACCATGTGCATGGCATTATGAAGTCTGAACACTACCAACAAATTTTGCAGCATAATGTAGGGCCCAGTGTGAGAAAGCTGGGTCTCCCTCAGAGGTCATGGGTCTTCCAGCAGGACAATGACCCAAAACACACTTCAAAAAGCACTAGAAAATGGTTTGAGAGAAAGCACTGGAGACTACTAAAGTGGCCAGCAATGAGTCCAGACCTGAATCCCATAGAATACCTGTGGAGAGATCTCAAATGGCAGTTTGGAAAGGCACCCTTCACATCTCAGGGACCTGGAACAGTTTGCCAAAGAAGAATGGTCTAAAATTCCAGCAGAGCATTGTAAGAAACTCATTGATGGTTACCGGAAGCGGTTGTTCGCAGTTATTTTTGCTAAAGGTTGTGCAACCAATTATTAGGCTAAGGGTGCCAATATTTTTGTCTGGCCCATTTTTGGAGTTTTGTGTGAAATGATCAATGATTTGATTTTTGTGTCATTCTCTTTTGTGTTTTTTCATTGCAAGCAAAATAAATGAAGTTAATAATACCAAAGAATTTGTGATTGCAATCATTTTCAAGAAGAAACTGAGTATTATCTGACAGAATTGCAGGGGTGCCAATACTTTTGGCCAGCACTGTATATATCCCCATTCTGGGCCCCTCCTGGTATTTATAACCCCATCCCGGGTCCCTTCTGGTATATATGTCCCAATCGTGGTATATATGTCTCTGTTCTGTCTCGAACACCAGAAAAAAACCTCAATATACTCACGCTCCCCGGCTCCCATGTCATGCGGCGTCCTTCTCTGTAGACTGCCCTCAGTGGCTGGCAGCTTACATTGATATTTGTGCTATAACCATGCCTGATGTCACTGTCATGCACTGCTCTTAGTCATGGGGACGCCAATGTCAGCTGCCAGCAACAGTTTCACTGGCAGCTGGTATTGCAGTGCAGGGACTCAGCAGATTCCTGCGTCATGATGCCTTACAGCTGGATATCCATCCTCATACACACATCCAGCTGAAGCAGGTGCTGGGATACGACCCCTGTGACCGCAATTGTTCTTCCTCTGTTGGGGGCTCATACTGTAAATAGGAGGGTATGTGTGGCTCATAATCTATTTATCAAGCTACGTGAGGGTTTATGCTGTATTTAAGAGGCTATGTGGGGGCTCATATGGTATTAAGGAGGCTATGTCGGGGCCCATGCTGTATATAGGAGGCTATGTGGGGGCTCACACTGTATATAGAGGGGATATGTAAAGCGCCATGGAATAAATGGCGCTATAATAATAAATAATAATAATAATATGTTGGGGGTAATATACTGTATATAAAGGGGTATGTTGAGGCTCATACTGTATATAGAGGCTATGTTGGGGCTCATAAAGTATATAGGAGGCTATGTGGGCGCTTATCCTGTATATAGGAGCTGTGTGGGAGCTCCTACTGTATGTAGGGGTCTGTGTGTATTCTCAGACTGTCAATTGGGAGGCTGTGTGGGGGCTCGTCCTTTATATAGGGGCTGTGTGTGGGCTCATCCTGTATATAGGGGCTGTGTGTGGGCTCATCCTGTATATACGAGGCTTTGTGAGAACTCATAATGTATATGTGAGGTTAGTGTGTGTTCTCATACTGTATACAGGGGGATATCAGCATACTTAATACTTCTCAATATTAACTGATACAAGTAATATTAATATAAAATAATTATAATTAATATGTCAATATATTAATATTGAGCAGAGTTACTTTCAGCCTATTGTTTCGGCCTCCTCATTAGTCACGGTCTCTCATTTGACCCCTCTGGAAAGATTAATTGCCCACCCATGCATAAAATACTTTATCCGCATTGAAAAAATAAGTGATGCAGGAATTAATTTTGTATAATTAATTGATAAGGGTTAAACTTGATGGATCTTTCTTTTTTTTATATTTCCAAACAATGTAAGTATAAATTTAAGAAATATTGTATGTATAATGACAATAGGTGTTCTGTGTAAATAGATAAATGCATCGTTTTGACCCAATTTTGTAAAATTGTGTAAAAAAAGATTGTAATTCTATAGTGATTATGGCAAAAAAATGCAACATGAATACACTGTGTGAACGCAGCAGTGAGGTCTTATTGCTCCAGTTTTGCCCTTACAAACAATAATGGCCATGTTATGTAGTATGTTTTTCATTTTTAATTTGCCACAAATTTTGCTTTACAGCGACTACCTTTATTAAGTTACAATTTGGCCTTTGTCATATAATCACCTGATATAGTACGTGTATTAGTGGTTTTATCAGCTTCTACTGTAGTAGTCCACATTTGAGACAAGTCAAGCAGAAATGGTTAATTATGAAGCCAGAGACTCGTGGTGATGAATGGATCCGTTCCGTTAATATCCAGGGAACATTTATAGCCGGCTTTATCCAAAATGATGAGGTGATTTCAATGTTCTTCAATTCTGGCTGAAGAGTACGGTGTAGTCAGCATTTTAACAATGTCTCTATGCTGCAAGGATAAAATGTTTTTCAAAACTTTTTTCTGTAAGAAATGATTACTTTAAGTCTATTCTTAAAGGGGCTGTGCAGGATTAAAATAACATGGCTGTTATCTTTGAAAAAAATATAGTGCCCCATCTGTTCACAGTTGGTATTACAGCTTTAAGATATCCTGTCAGTAGTTTTTTGATATGCCATAGCTGCACATTTGTTGCACATGTTCAATCTGTGTTTTTAGACCACTTACTCATTATGGTCTAAAAATTATTTGGGCAATTCTCAAGTCCATTTTTTGCTTTCTGTTGCAGACCGATTGCGGTCTACTCCCCCCCCCCCAAAAAAAAATAGTTTAGACACGTACGTTTCCCCCCCAATAATTTATATTATTTTCAAAGCAATAGGCAATCATTAATAACATCCAATATTTTGTTAAGGGTGCTTTACACGCTGCGACATCGCTAGCGATAGCACCCGCCCCCGTCGTTCGTGCGACATGTGGTGATCGCTGCCGTAGCGAACAATACGCACATACCTGTTCAGCAATGTCGCTGTTGCTGCCAAACAATCCCTCCTTCAAGGGGGAGGTGTGTTCGGCGTCACAGCGACGTCACAGCGGCGTCACAAAACGTCCGTCCAATAGAAAAGGAGGGGGGAGATGAGCGGCTGGAACATGCCGCCCACCTCCTTCCTTCCTCCTTTCCGATGGACGCAGGTAGGATGATGTTCGTCGTTCCTGCGGTGTCACACACAGAAATGTGTGGTCCCACAGGAACGATGAACAACCAGCGGAATGAAACACCAACAACATTATGATTTGGAGCGACGTGTCAACGATCAACGATTTTTGCGATCGTTGATCATTGCTCCTAGCTGTCACACGCTGCGATGTCGCTAACAACGCCGGATGTGCATCACAAACACCGTGACCCCGACGATATATCGATAGCAATGTCGCAGCGTGTAAAACATCCTTTACTCACTTTTCCTTGGGGGGAGAGAAAGGAGTAGGAAGAAGGGTGGGGGAGAGGTGAAGTGAAAGGGTCCTTTAACAGGCAGGGGAACGTATGGAGCATTTTAATCTAAACTGCAGATCAAACTCACATATTCAACTGATGAAAAAAAAGCAAAATTGGCTGCCATATGTGGCATTTGAATGCTGTATGTTTCTTATTTCTTAATGGTTTAGGAGAAGCTTGGAATTTTGTTTTTACATATGAGAAAAACAAATGACATAATCATGGTATAAAGAGGGCAGGCGATGGAGAAATAAATGCAGACCTTTTACCTTCTAACTGCTATGACTACATATAAACATTCTAACAGCAAAGATTGGCAATTTTTCTAGTCACCTCTGGTTACAGCAGAGTATCAGTCGTATGTGAGCCATAGAAGTATGATAGGTTATTATTAAAATGGTATTCTCAAATTGTCTCTTGAGCAGATCGTAGCTCTGCAGTCTCCTCACTTCCTGGTTCATTGAGGGGGGGGGTGCTTTCTTCTTGAGTGACAGTTCTGGTGAGGAGCTTTGTCCTACTACACAATAATGGTCAAAGCTGCAGAGCTACATGTGACAAACTACGTACTGTTAACATACTCACCAAAACCAGAAAACAGTATATAAACCTCTAAATATGACTGCCACAAACAAAATGTAAATCTCATGGTTCTGATTGGTGTTGCTCTGCTCTCCTGCAGAGCCGATACTTGGTTTTGTATTATTCTCTGGTGGACTGGTTGTTCTTGGTGTTGGGCCCTGTGGGAGGGGACTGTTCATTGGAGCCTCATTCTGGATGATTGCTCTGCTTTATTTTGGAGCTACTTCACCCAGAACATCGCCAGTGATAGCTCCTGTGTTGCAGCTGGTGTTGCTTGCTCCCGTAGGTGATTGTCTTAATCTTGTCCAGCTACCTAGTACCCTTCGCCGCCTGTTTTCCTGACCCTGACTTGACTCCCTGACTCCCAGACCCCAGGCTTGTTTCCTGACCGTAGCTCCGCTCTCTTTCTTTGTAGCTGATGTGCCTTTCTGGCTTCCAGACCCCGGCTAGTGTCCAGACCTCGACTCCGCTCTTTCCCTTTGTACTTGACGGGTTGTCCTGGCTTCCAGACCCCCGGCTTGTATCCTGACCTCGCATCCGTTCTCTCCTTTTGTTACTGATGCTAATTCTCCAGCTCCTGACCTTAGGCTTGTTTGACTACTCCTCCACTAGTGTAACTAGCAATATCTAGTGTTTAAAGATCACACTTCTCCTCCACTAGTGTGTCTAGCAACACCTATTGTTAGAGCATCACAGTAATGCAAATAATCAGTCTATATTGTAGTATTAGTTACATGTAGTGATGAGCGAGTACTAAAAAGCTCGGGTGCTCGAAGCTCGGGCCGAGCCTCCCAAGATACTCGTGTACTCGGCCCGAGCAACGAGCCCAATGTTATCCTATGGGAGACCCGAGTATTTTTGTGAAATGACCCCCCGGCAGCATGGAGAAACCCTAAAAATGTCACAAAAGTCTCAGAAGAGTGCTCAAATGACATGGCAACAGCATGGGGAAGACCCCTTGAAGCATTTATCACTCAAAAGTCACAGCTGTGAACAATTTTGTCCGCGTTTCACGCCATTTTTACGGACTCACCAGAAAACCTTCCAAAATGACCCCAAAATGATTTTTCATGGCAGAAATGTTAAGGGCACATACCCTATAGTGAGATAGAGCTGGTGTATGTTACTTTTTGAGATTAATACATGAAAGATTTTACGTGAAAACATTGTGTGGCACTCCGATGTCCCTGAGAAGAGACGTACATGAAGGCCTCTTGAGTCTAATGTGCCCATTTTGAGGAAGTGAGTCTTTGTAGTATTTTCCTTTGCCAGGGCAGTCCAAAATTGTGAGGTTCACCAATGCCCCTGCATACAGACGTGCATGATGGCCTGTAAACCTGAAGTGCCCATTGTAAGGAAGTGGGTCTATTTCAGTATAGCCCTTTGCCAGGGCAGCCACAAATTGGGAGGCTCCACATTGTCCCTGGATAGAGACGTGCATGATGGCCTGTAAACCTGAAGTGCCCATTGTAAGGAAGTGGGTCTATTTCAGTATAGCCCTTTGCCAGGGCAGCCACAAATTGGGAGGCTCCACATTGTCCCTGGATAGAGACGTGCATGATGGCCTGTAAACCTGAAGTGCCCATTGTAAGGAAGTGGGTCTATTTCAGTATAGCCCTTTGCCAGGGCAGCCAAAAATTGGGAGGCTCCACATTGTCCCTGGATAGAGACGTGCATGATGGCCTGTAAACCTGAAGTGCCCATTGTAAGGAAGTGGGTCTATTTCAGTATAGCCCTTTGCCAGGGCAGCCAAAAATTGGGAGGCTCCACATTGTCCCTGGATAGAGACGTGCATGATGGCCTGTAAACCTGAAGTGCCCATTGTAAGGAAGTGGGTCTATTTCAGTATAGCCCTTTGCCAGGGCAGCCAAAAATTGGGAGGCTCCACATTGTCCCTGGATAGAGACGTGCATGATGGCCTGTAAACCTGAAGTGCCCAATGTAAGGAAGTGGGTCTATTTCAGTATAGCCCTTTGCCAGGGCAGCCAAAAATTGGGAGGCTCCACATTGTCCCTGGATAGAGACGTGCATGATGGCCTGTAAACCTGAAGTGCCCATTGTAAGGAAGTGGGTCTATTTCAGTATAGCCCTTTGCCAGGGCAGCCAAAAATTGGGAGGCTCCACATTGTCCCTGGATAGAGACGTGCATGATGGCCTGTAAACCTGAAGTGCCCATTGTAAGGAAGTGGGTCTATTTCAGTATAGCCCTTTGCCAGGGCAGCCAAAAATTGGGAGGCTCCACGTTGTCCCTGGGTAGAGACGTGCATGAGGGCCTCAAAACATTAAGTGTCCATTTTAAGGAAGTGGGTGTATTATAGTATAGCCCTTAGGCAGGGCAGCCAAAAATTGGGAGGCTCCACGTTGTCCCTGGGTAGAGACGTGCATGAGGGCCTCAAAACATTAAGTGTCCATTTTAAGGAAGTGGGTGTATTATAGTATAGCCCTTAGGCAGGGCAGCCAAAAATTGGGAGGCTCCACGTTGTCCCTGGGTAGAGACGTGCATGAGGGCCTCAAAACATTAAGTGTCCATTTTAAGGAAGTGGGTGTATTATAGTATAGCCCTTAGGCAGGGCAGCCAAAAATTGGGAGGCTCCACGTTGTCCCTGGGTAGAGACGTGCATGAGGGCCTCAAAACATTGTTCCCATTGCAAAGGAGCGGGTCTCCTGTCGTTGTAATGTCCATTCCGCAAAGAATGGGCGAAAAAATTTACCACTGGGGGTATACCTGAAACAAAAGCCTAAGTATTGCAATTTGTAACGGTCATCATCATGGTGGCGCATGAGGAGAAGGAGGAGCAGTCCAGCGATTATCCAAAGTCCAGAAGTGTGTACCCATGGGTGAGTGGAGGTACATGGCAAACTTTAAATTCCGCTCTCATTTGCTGGTGGTGTGGTGAAGTCTGGCCCAATCCAACCCTTGTTCATCTTGATCAGAGTCAGCCTGTCAGCATTTTCAGTTGACAGGCGGGTGCGTTTATCTGTAATGATTCCACCTGCGGCACTAAAAACACGCTCTGACAAAACGCTAGCAGCAGGGCAGGCCAGGACTTCCAAGGCGTAGAGAGCCAATTCATGCCACGTGTCCAGCTTGGATACCCAATAATTGTAAGGCACAGAGGAATGTCGGAGTACAGTTGTTCGATCTGCAAGGTACTCCTTCAGCATCTGGGCAAACTTAGGATTTCTTGTGGCACTACCCCGCACCTCAGGGGCTGTGGTACGTGAGGGGCTGAGAAAACTGTCCCACATCTTAAAGACTGTTCCCCTACCTCTGGCGGATTGGACTTGTGCCTCTCTCGGCTGTACGCCTCGGTTGTCCACTGATTCCTGACCTATGCCGCTAGCGTTTTGTGAGGGGAATGCTTTGCCTACTTCCGTGAGTATGGCCTTCCGGAACTGCTGCATTTTGGTTGACCTCTCCTCCACGGGAATAAGAGACAAAAAGTTCTCCTTGTAGCGTGGGTCTAACAGTGTTACCAACCAGTAATGATTGTCGGCCAAGATGTTCTTAACGCGAGGGTCACGAGACAGGCAGCTTACCATAAAGTCAGCCATGTGCGCCAGACTCTTAACAGCCAGGACTTCAGTAGCCTGACCAACAAGATGACTGAACATGCTGTCCTCCTCCTCCTCCTCCTCCTCCTCCTCATCTACCCTGTCCTCTGGCCAGCCACGCTGAACCGAGGATATGACTGGTGTGCATGTCATATCCTCAATTTGGCCGGAGAGTTGCTCCATGTCTTCATCCTCCTCCTCGTCATAGTCCTCCACTGCACGTTGTGATGAGACGAGGCTGGGCTGTGTGTTATCACCCACACCCACTACTGTTTCTTGCTGCAACTCATCGCGCTCCGCCTGCAATGCATCATGTTTGTTTTTCAGCAGAGACCGTTTTAGAAGGCAGAGTAGCGGTATGGTGACGCTAATAATGGCGTCATCACCACTCACCATCTTGGTGGAGTCCTCAAAGTTTTGGAGGATGGTACATAGGTCTGACATCCATCTCCACTCCTCAGGTGTTATGTGTGGAGTTTGACCCATTTCCCGACGGCTTAGGTGATGCAGGTACTCAACAACTGCCCTCTTCTGCTCACATATCCTGACCAACATGTGCAGAGTTGAATTCCAACGCGTGGGGACATCACACACCAGTCTGTGAGCCGGAAGATGCAAACGGCGCTGAAAGCCGGCAAGGCCGGCTGAAGCAGTAGGTGACTTTCGAAAATGTGCAGACAGGCGGCGAACTTTTACCAGCAGATCAGACAGCTCTGGGTATGACTTTATAAACCGCTGAACCACGAGGTTGAGCACATGGGCCACGCATGGAACATGTGTCAGCTGGCCTCGCCTCAAAGCCGCCACCAGGTTCCGGCCATTGTCACACACGACCTTTCCTGGCTTTAGGTTCAGAGGTGTGAGCCAGTGATCTGCCTGCTGTTTCAGAGCTGTCCACAGCTCTTCTGCATTGTGGGGTTTGTCACCTATGCAGATTAGCTTCAGCACAGCCTGTTGCCGCTTCGCCGAGGCAGTGCTGCAGTGCTTCCAGCTTGTGACTGGTGTGGAGGGCACAGTGGATGAGGATGCGCAGGAGGAGGAGGAGGCTGAAGAGCATGACATTCCGGAGCTGTAGAGTGTGGGTGAAACACTGACTGAGGTAGGGCCTGCAAACCTTGGTGTGGGAAGGACGTGTTCCGTCCCTCGCTCAGACTGGGTCCCAGCTTCCACAATATTAACCCAGTGTGCCGTCAACGAGATGTAGCGGCCTTGCCCACAAGCACTTGTCCACGTGTCTGTGGTTAGGTGGACCTTGGGTGAAACAGCGTTGTTCAGGGCACGTGTGATGTTTTGTGACACGTGGTTATGCAACGCGGGGACGGCACACCAGGAGAAATAGTGGCGGCTGGGGACCGAGTAACGTGGGACAGCTGCTGCCATCAGGTCACGGAATGCTTCTGTCTCCACCAGCCTAAAAGGCAACATTTCCAGCGCAAGCAGTCGCGAAATGTTAGCATTTAGAACTGTGGCATGTGGGGTGTTGGCAGTGTATTTGCGCCTGCGTTCAAAGGTTTGCTGAATGGATAACTGAACGCTGCGCTGGGACAAGGACGTGCTTGATGATGGTGTTCTTTCTGCGTAGGCAACTGCAGGTGCAGGAGTGGAGGAGGCTTGTTCGCAGGCAGCATGGACAGGGGATTGGCTCGCATGCACAACCAGCGAAGACGTAGCAGTGACATCAGCAAGCACTGCTCCTCGACTCTGTTGTACTTCCCACAAAGTCGGGTGCTTGGCTGACATGTGCCTGATCATGCTGGTGGTGGTCAGGCTGCTAGTTTTGGTACCCCTGCTGATGCTGGCACGGCAGGTGTTGCAAATGGCCTTTTTTGAATCATCTGGATCCAACTTAAAAAACTGCCAGACTCGGGAAGACCTAACATTTGTACAGGCACCTTGTGTCGTCGTGTTGTTCCGGGGAACGGTTGCCTGACTTCTGCCTGGGGCCACCACCCTGCTTCTTACTGCCTGTTGTGATGCTACGCCTCCCTCCCCCTGTGCACTGCTGTCCTCGCTCTGCATATCCTCCTGCCAGGTTGGGTCAGTTACTGGATCATCCACCACGTCGTCTTCCTCTTCCGCACCCTGCTCCTCCTCCTGACTTCCTGACAATTGTGTCTCATCATCGTCCACCACTTGTTGAGACACGTTGCCAACTTCGTGAGAACGTGGCTGCTCAAATATTTGGCCATCTGTACAGACGATCTCCTCATGACCCACTTCAATATGAGCTGGCGAGAGGCCAGAATGTGTGAATGGAAACGTGAACAGCTCTTCCGAGTGTCCAAGTGTGGGATCATTAATGTCCGAGGAGGACGTGTACTCAGCCTGGTGGTAGGAAGGAGGATCAGGTTCAGAAATGTGCGGTGCAGTATCACGGCTACTGACACTTGACCGTGTGGAAGACAGAGTGTTTGTGGTGGTGCCAATCTGACTGGAAGCATTATCTGCTATCCAACTAACAACCTGTTGACACTGGTCTTGGTTCAAGAGCGGTGTACTGCTGCGGTCCCCAAGAATTTGGGACAGGACGTGCGAGCGACTAGATGTGGCCCTTTGTTGTGGCGAAATTAGAGCTTGCCCACGACCTCGGCCTCTGCCTGCACCACCATCACGTCCACTTCCTTGTTCCTTGCCAATGCCCTTGCGCATTTTGCAATGCTGTGCACTGCTGACGTGTATATTCACTACTTGTGCGTTATATTAAAGTTTCTGGAAATTGCACACAAGTGCACCTGTACGCTGCCACCAACAGGCACACACGTGCGGTTTTAAAAACCAAGCACGGACGCAATAAGAACCTAACAGGTTTTTTTGGGGAGCGACAATTACAGACAAGTCAGACACTATCTGGACTGTTTTACACTGTGTACACCAGCCCCAGATATGATGAAGGCTGGTATACGGTCACCACTACCCTGCCTGCCTGCCTGCCTGTATACTGGTACAATAGTCCTGACAAGGACTCTTTTGGTCACTAGCCTGTATTCAGACCTGGCTATACCCTGCCTGTATATAGCAACAGTAGTCCTGAGAAGGACTCTGCTACTGTACTCCGACCTGGCTATACCCTGCCTGCCTGTATACAACTAGAATAGTCCTGAGAAGGACTTTTGGTCACACTGTTTGCAGCCCTGCAACTGAAAAAGCTATAAAGGGCCGCAAAGCTTTCCCTGAATCAGCGACACTCTCCCTGCACTGACAGTCTGGATAGCTGTGAGCAGAGCACAGCGCGCCGGCCGATATAAAGGCTCGGTCACGCTGTGCAGGCCGGCCAATCACTGCAATTCCACAACTAACAGGGCTGTGGCATTGCAGTGGTCTGCCAGCCAATCCCTGCATGAGGGCTGGCTCTCAAAAGAGCGCCAACATGCAGAAATGAAGACCACGAGTACAGCACGAGTATCGCGAGATTACTCGGTCCCCGCCGAGCAGCCCGAGTACAGCGATACTCGTGCGAGTACCGAGTAGTGACAAGCATGCTCGCTCATCACTAGTTACATGAATAAGATCAATGTAAAATATGGAGAATCATCTTATTAACAAGTAATCGCAGGGAAGATATATTGTTCGTACATGGTAATAAAGTTCATTTATCAAGGGCTCCATTGGTGATAAATATGCTTGGAATATACTCAGATGCCTCATCAGCAATACATACAGTAATATGACTTATTAAAATAAAAGATTTATGCATAGCTGCAAATTATTGAAAATAATATAAATAGGGATGAGCGAATGTATTCGCCACTATTTGGTATCCGACGGATAACAGGCTATTCACACCATTCGCTATCCGACGGATAAAACAACATCCGCTCCAATACTTTCATTTTCATTTCTGACTTCCTGGCGCCTGTTTTCCAGCCAATGAACGCATCTGATGTTGCTTGCCCACACAGTAATGCCACAGCCATCTTTGTTGGGGTGTTACTGTGATTGGCTTGGTCGAGCAGCGTCATAGGGGCTATATAAGGCAGCCGCCATTTTGTGAACACACAATGATAGGGAGCTGGCGTGGTGATAGACTGTATTGTGTGCGGCAGAGTGTTCGTAGATCCAACTAATAAATAGTTCTTGTAAGGGCTGAACACAGTGTCCAGTAGCTGCTAGCAGCTTCATAAATCACTTTTTGGACAAACAGAATGCAGATCTATCGGTCTCTTTCTCTGTCAATGTCCGTCTCTCTCTGTCTGTCTGTCGGTCTCTCCCTCTCCTCCCCTCTCTCATACTCACCGATCACTGACCGATCATTGGCGCGGCGCTGTATGGCTGTTACACTGCTCTGGTAGCTTCTTCAGCTTTTGAAAATGCCGACCGCTCATTATTCCATCTCGTATTCTCTGTTTCCCCCACCCACCGGCACCTATGATTGGTTGCATTCAAATGCGCCACCACGCTGAGTGACAGCTGTCTCACTGCAACCAATCACAGCCACCGGTGGGCGGGTCTATGTAGTGTAGTAAGATAAATAAATAAATAATTAAAAAAAAATGGCGTGTGGTCCCCCCTAATTTTGATACCAGCTAAAGTAAAGCCACATGGCTGAAGGCTGGTATTCTCAGGATGGGGAGGCCCACGTTATGGGGAGCCCCCCAGCCTGAAAATATCAGCCAGCAGCTGCCCAGAATTGCCACATCCATTAGTTGCGACAGTCCTGGGACTCTACCCGGCTCATCCAGAATTGCCCTGGTGCGGTGGCAATCGGGGTAATAAGGAGTTAATGGCAGCTTATAGCTGCCACTAAGTCCTAGTTAATCATGTAGCAGAGCCAAGTGGGACTGCACTGTCAAAAATGCATCCAAAATGCATTCAAAATGCATTCAAAATGTTTTGGATGCATTTTTAATGCATTTTGGATGCATGTTTGACAGTGTGGTCCCACTCGGCTCTGCTACATCCCCATAGATTGGTACCACTCAGCTCTGCTATATCCCCACAGAACATGGCTGGCTGCAAGACACAGCCGTGCGATCAGAATAAACTTGGATGAACTTCACTCGACTTCATTGTCATCACGCGGCTCTGTATGTGAACCGCGCTCTGATATGCGATCTCAGGTGAAGAACTCACAGGTGAGCGCAAATCCCTTGAGTGACTGAAGTGAGATGCACGATCAGCGGTGCCGTCACACAGGTTACTCGTGGCAGCTGGAGTCCTCCAACTGAGAGCGGTGGCCGCGGGTCACTGACGTCACCGTCACTGACATCACCGCTAATTGCGCGGCTCACTTCAGTTGCTGCATGGAGCTCACAGGAGCGGCGGTGTTCTACGGCCGCTCCTGTCAGCTTCATGTAGCAGAGCTGCATGCATCGTGGGACCTCGTGTGAATTATGCCGGACCTGGAGGGGTATTTGGGGATTTTAATAAAGTGGTGAAAGAGGGTGGGTTTTTTTTTGTCTTTTATTCCAAATAAAGGATTTTTTCGGGTGTATGTGTTTATTTATTTCACTTACAGGATAGTCATTGGGGGTGTCTCATAGATGCCTGCCATGAATAACCTAGGATTTAGTGGCAGCTATGGGGTGCCATTAACTCCTTATTACCCAAATTGCCACCGCACCAATGGACTGGAGCGAAATGGCTGGGATGATAGGAGTCAACTCCTCTCCAGGAATGTAACTACTATGCACACTGTGCCAAGCTTTTCTGGTAAAGATTAATGAAAACCAGCTCTGCACTATGTAAGATAAAAGCACTCACAGCAGGAGAATTAAAGGAAATAGCAAAAGAAAGTCAATTTGTAAATTTGCTTCTTTCCATGCTGTCTAAATAATGAAAGCTATTTTATAACATAATAATAACAACCCTTTTATAACAGTATTTTGCTGTTGCAGGTTTTACTAAGTGCAACTCCCTAGGTTTCTCAGTGATATTGTAGACAGAACCTTCTTATATTTGCTAACATTGAGAATTTCTCACATAGATTAAAATTCACAAATATAATTTTAATTTGAAAATTATCAAATTTTAGCACTGTTCAACAAGATACCCATATTGCAGAAATTCCAAATATCCAATGTAGTAGTTTCTCTTCCTGTGTACGGATGTTTAGTGAACCTTATAATGATGCGCAGTTCACTGATGACCATATGTAATGAATAATGTCTGAATACGGTAGGTATGATGATAAACGCAGACATGAATGATTACATTATCAAGAAAGTGCATATACCGGGTCAG